>NC_134699.1:52478085-52575585 GCF_050947455.1 Rhinoderma darwinii
ATAGATAGATAGATAGATAGATAGATAGATAGATAGATAGATATGAGATAGATAGATAGATAGATAGATATGAGATAGATAGATAGATATGAGATAGATAGATAGATAGATAGATAGATAGATAGATAGATAGATAGATAGATAGATAGATAGATAGATAGATAGATAGATAGATAGATAGATATGAGATAGATAGATAGATAGATATGAGATAGATAGATAGATAGATAGATAGATAGATAGATAGATAGATAGATAGATAGATAGATAGATAGATAGATAGATAGATAGATAGATAGATAGATATGAGATAGATAGATAGATAGATAGATAGATAGATAGATAGATAGATAGATAGATAGATAGATAGATAGATAGATAGATAGATATGAGATAGATAGATAGATAGATAGATAGATAGATAGATAGATAGATAGATAGATAGATAGATAGATATGAGATAGATAGATAGATAGATAGATAGATATGAGATAGATAGATAGATATGAGATAGATAGATAGATATGAGATAGATAGATAGATATGAGATAGATAGATAGATATGAGATAGATAGATAGATAGATAGATAGATAGATAGATAGATAGATAGATAGATAGATAGATAGATAGATAGATAGATAGATAGATATGAGATAGATAGATATGAGATAGATAGATATGAGATAGATAGATAGATATGAGATAGATAGATAGATAGATAGATAGATAGATAGATAGATAGATAGATAGATAGATAGATAGATAGATAGATAGATATGAGATAGATATGAGATAGATAGATATGAGATAGATAGATAGATATGAGATAGATAGATAGATAGATAGATAGATAGATAGATAGATAGATAGATAGATAGATAGATAGATAGATAGATAGATAGATAGATAGATAGATATGAGATAGATAGATAGATAGATAGATATGAGATAGATAGATAGATATGAGATAGATAGATAGATAGATAGATAGATAGATAGATAGATAGATAGATAGATAGATAGATAGATAGATAGATAGATAGATAGATAGATAGATATGAGATAGATAGATAGATAGATATGAGATAGATAGATAGATAGATAGATAGATAGATAGATAGATAGATAGATAGATAGATAGATAGATAGATAGATAGATAGATAGATAGATAGATATGAGATAGATAGATAGATAGATAGATAGATAGATAGATAGATAGATAGATAGATAGATATGAGATAGATAGATAGATAGATAGATAGATAGATAGATAGATAGATAGATAGATAGATAGATAGATAGATATGAGATAGATAGATAGATAGATAGATAGATAGATAGATATGAGATAGATAGATAGATATGAGATAGATAGATAGATATGAGATAGATAGATAGATATGAGATAGATAGATAGATATGAGATAGATAGATAGATAGATAGATAGATAGATAGATAGATAGATAGATAGATAGATAGATAGATAGATAGATAGATAGATAGATAGATAGATAGATAGATATGAGATAGATAGATATGAGATAGATAGATATGAGATAGATAGATAGATATGAGATAGATAGATAGATAGATAGATAGATAGATAGATAGATAGATAGATAGATAGATAGATAGATAGATAGATAGATAGATATGAGATAGATATGAGATAGATAGATATGAGATAGATAGATATGAGATAGATAGATATGAGATAGATAGATATGAGATAGATAGATATGAGATAGATAGATAGATAGATAGATAGATAGATAGATAGATAGATATGAGATAGATAGATAGATAGATAGATATGAGATAGATAGATAGATATGAGATAGATAGATAGATAGATAGATAGATAGATAGATAGATAGATAGATAGATAGATAGATAGATATGAGATAGATAGATAGATATGAGATAGATAGATAGATAGATAGATAGATAGATAGATAGATAGATAGATAGATAGATAGATAGATAGATAGATAGATAGATAGATAGATAGATAGATAGGAGATAGATAGATAGATAGATAGATATGAGATAGATAGATAGATAGATAGATAGATAGATAGATAGATAGATAGATAGATAGATAGATAGATAGATAGATAGATAGATAGATAGATAGATAGATAGATAGATAGATAGATAGATAGATATGAGATAGATATGAGATAGATAGATAGATAGATATGAGATAGATAGATAGATAGATAGATAGATAGATAGATAGATAGATAGATAGATAGATAGATAGATAGATAGATAGATATGAGATAGATAGATAGATAGATATGAGATA
The DNA here is from genome assembly GCF_050947455.1 of Rhinoderma darwinii. Classification (NCBI taxonomy): domain Eukaryota; kingdom Metazoa; phylum Chordata; class Amphibia; order Anura; family Rhinodermatidae; genus Rhinoderma; species Rhinoderma darwinii. The sequence continues at coordinate 52,480,400 of NC_134699.1, forward strand.
GATAGATAGATAGATAGATAGATAGATAGATAGATAGATAGATAGATAGATAGATAGATAGATAGATAGATAGATGGATAGATATTAGATAGATAGATAGATAGATAGATAGATAGATAGATAGATAGATAGATAGATAGATAGATAGATAGATAGATAGATAGATAGGAGATAGATAGATAGATAGATATGAGATAGATAGATAGATATGAGATAGATAGATAGATAGATATGAGATAGATAGATAGATAGATGGATAGATATTAGATAGATAGATAGATAGATAGATAGATAGATAGATAGATAGATAGATAGATAGATAGATAGATAGATAGATAGATAGATAGATATGAGATAGATAGATAGATAGATAGATAGATAGATAGATAGATAGATAGATAGATAGATAGATAGATAGATAGATATTGAAGTCTTCATGTACAATTTTAGTTTTGCATTGACTACTACTGTATATATATTCCCGAGGACCGATTTCAAACCTTGTCATTGTAAGATATTTGTCACAGATATGAAGTCACTTAATAATTCTGATATTGTTAAGTAGATTTTCTGTATGGCTGATTGCTACTTTTCCTAGAAACCATAACTAGTCCACACTTGAGATAGACCAATGTGTTGTCCTGATGCTGAAGTTAAAACTTCAGTGCTAATGATAAGTGAGACTTACAAATTATATGTGAGCTTCTCCCTAGTTAGCACTTTGTTGGACTCCGCATGAGACCGCGTTGATGAACAGCCCCAAGTATGAGTTGCAAGAAAGACATGACTGAAGAACAAATCACAAGTAAGACCAAAGATAAATGGAACAGTGGCAGAAAGTAATGCAAGTTAACATTAAAATATTTATTATTATACAGTTGTATTACTATGGTCTACAGAAAAGCTTTTCTAAATAGACAGCATGTTGATCCTTGGGGTGGACAGGCTATAACACCAGAAGACCACTATCTTCTAACAGGTAAGGCCAGAAACAGGGGCTACACTAGTCAAAACTCTATTACTGGAAAAATATATTTCAATATATTTCTATCTCTTTGGAAGGGGCAGAATTGAGAGTAAACAGTGCTTTAATTTGAGGGGGCTGGCGTGCAATGTGCCAAAGATGTGGGGTGCTATGGGGGTGTCAGTATGACACTCTGCTCTGGCCAGGGTAATTAGATACAAGGCTAAAGTAGCAAACTGAGTCCTCGCCCTGTGTAAAGGAAGTCCTAGCTATGTCTCTCGTGGTACCACATGAATGTATGGATTCATACAGGCTTCGGGCAACAGATCAGCCTGATAGTGGTCTAAATAGGCTCTTCAACATGGAATTAGCATTATCTAACTGCTGCATCTTACCTGGGTATTGTTAAGTCAATGTTATGCAGAATTCAGGTTGTACTGAGGACCTGTAATGAGGCCCCCAACCATTGTGTTTCAACCTCCTACCGAGGTCTTCATCAGGCGTTGCCTCATAATGACCTCCAGTTAGAGGTTGAACTGCGTACCAACTTATGAATAAAGAATACAGTATTTCAGAGCTCTTTAACCTGAATTTAATACTTTTTATTAAAAATGATTTTCTTTTTGAGATACCGCTGCTTAGTATCCTGTATACAGAGCAGCTGTATCTAGTGCTGAAACCTGTATCCGTCAGGTCAGCAGGACTGACGGGCTCAGTGGCAGCGGGTCCTGCGTGTCTCTGACAGGCAGGTTCGAGCTGCTGTAGATAACATCTAAGTTTGTAACTTAGATGTGATAGATAACAGGTAGATCAATCCCGCTGACGCTGAACCCGTCAGTCCGACTGATCTGACGGATACAGGTTTCAGCACGATATACAGCTGCTCCTTGTGTCCTGCGGCCACGGCTGCCGTAAGTACGACGTAACAATGGTCAGCAACCGCTGGCGCGACAGTTGGCTACATTTGTAATGCCTTTGTTGGTTTCTATTTTTAGCATGCCATATGGCAGCTCTTCATCCTCAGCTTGATTGCATATATATGTTATTTTCTATTTCTGTTACAAAAGTCAAAGAATGGTTCAATGTGTCAAACAATTAAACAAAGTGATGCCAAGTTCTTTCAGGTGTGACAATTTAAAGATGCTTGACTAAATGTATGATATTTTAGATATATAATTGCACATACACATTACTACTCTTTTCTTCACTTATCTATATTCCATCCCCCAGTTAAAAGACTCGTCCTTCCAATTTACCCTGGACATCTTCAATAACTGCTTCTGACTTCAATGGTGGAGCCTTCCTGCCACCTTCTCTCCATGGCTCATATTTAACCACTTTCCAACATCCGCTGTAGATATACGGTGCTGTCAGCAAGAGGTGCCCGCACAGCGCAGTTACGTCCCAGTGAGGGTGCAAGTTCAGTAGCAGAGCCCACGCCATCACCAGCGACTGTCAGCCTTTATACTACAGGTGACACTCCGCTATAATTGCTGGAATTGAAGCTAGCCGTTTAACCCCTTAGTTGTAGTGGTAATATATGCTCAGGTGGCATCATCCTTGATGTAGAAAGAACAGATTAAAAGGAGTTGTCATAATGAAGCCTAACAGGGCATATGGATATTATAGTCCACAATATATGACTTGCATGAAATAATATAAATTAGAGTGTTTAATTTTATAAATTCCATTTCAGTAATTAAAAATAATTTGTAAGATTCAAGCTTTATTAACCTTACAAATGAGGGATCAGATTGTATGCAAAAATTCTCCGTCCAGCAGGGGTCATTCATATTAATGTAGGGCCATATGGAAACAATGTTACCTTGTCAAGAAAAAAAAAGAATGGGACTATAGCGTTACAATTCTCACAACTTCTTGCATGCTCTGCAGCTGTAATGGACCGATGGCATCACTTACATTGCAGCGACCGCAGTCCTATGTACTCCAGCTGGCGTCTCCCACCCTTGAGATGCCATCACATGTGCCCGCTCTGCTCCGCCGAACCTCATGAGGTGCACGTGCACACACTCGTTCCCGGCCTTAAAGGGCCAGCACGCGCACGTGTGAGATGCCCCCCATCCAATCCCAACGCACCCTGGACTATAAAATGGACTCTGCCCTCTTCCTTTTTGCTTGAGCGTTGTTGTGTCTGCACATGTTCGTTATTGCAAATGGTCCCTTAGTTGTTACCTGTATCCTGTTTTCCCGTATCCCGTATTTCATATCCAGTAATTGTGTTTGTTCCAGTGCGAAGCCTAGTGTCGGAGTCGAGTGTCATCTGTGCCAAGTGTCATCTGTGCCAAGTGTCATCTGTGCCAAGTGTCGTCTGTGCCAAGTGTCTGCTACCCCAAGTGTCTGCCACGCCAAGTGTCTGCCTAATCTTCTATCCAGGTACTCTTGTCCTAAAGACTTTTCAATGACTGTTGTTTGGCCAGCTGCTACTTCGCTATGGAGGAGCGGCCTAGTGGGTCCCCATAGCCGTGACAGCAGCGCTCCCCTTGTATCCCCAGAGCATCTTCTTCTCATTCCCACAGGACTGTTTGTACATCATTTACATAGAAAAAAACGCCTACTTTACATATAAATACATAATTTCCAGTGTTTTCATACAGTATATCAAGTATATCTTTAGCAGATGTCCTTCCCCAGGGCTGTCTATAGGTCTACTGCACCTATAGGTAAATCCAGCGCTGATAATAGCATAACTGTGTGAACTGAGACCAACTTTTTAATATTTTAATTGAATCTAAAAAAAAATAATCATATAAGGAAACAGTGTTGTGTTTGTCATAAAATACAAGGCATGACACACATACATTTGTTCTGGTCCATTATAGTTTTGTAAACTGGATAAGTTGGTCTGAGCCTCCATCACAATAATTTAAAAACTAATTTCACACATCGGATGTTAATGGTATTGTGTGACGCCTCAGTAAAAATTTGTTGTTTCCAGTCAATGTGCGTGAATCTGAAATGCTTTAAACATTTGTGATATTTTCTCAGCAAGTCATAGCACAATAAACAGTCCCTCACTTGGATCCTGCGTTCAATGGAGCTGCGCGAATGAGATAATCAATATTGTACTTAGCAAGAATAAGTCTGGCTTTGACTTTATTAGAGCCATGAGTGCCGGCTGACTAATATCTTTCATAATCTCGGCTTTGACATTTGTGTTATGCTTTGCACAAGTATTGAACTGGCATCCACAGTAACTAGATAAATGTCTGTTCTTGAATAGAAATGACAAGGCAATCAAATTACAAATTGCCGCTAATATTTGGAATTGTGTCCTAAGCACAACATTATTGCACCGAGAAGATTATATTGAGATATAAGGAGTGTGATCCATACATAACTGTTATGTATATAGTGGAAATAGGAAATTACCAGCAACATGTTGGTGAACCTGTGGTAATATCGGTGCCATTATTCCACTTGCCCGTGTTAGTAACTGAATAATAAGCTGTATTTAGCTAACCTACGGAACACACGTTAGCATTTTATTTAGAAATAGTGAAGAAAGGCACAAATAAGATATTTCCCGGAGCAAAACTTAGTAGCAGACAAGACTGTTAGTACAAAATTAAAGTATCAATTGAAATTTTTGTTACCATTATTTCTGTCACTTCATTCTTAAACCAAATCCATTCCCTAATCAGCTACATAAAAAATAATCATGACGTCATTCTTCACTTGTTTTGAACAGGGTTGGATTGTCTCCAAGACAAGGGTTAGAAGAAATCCAAAAACTAGGCACAAAGATCACAGTTGCCAGATATTATTCTTACTGTTATTTTTCTTACAACGTTATTGTAATACAATTCTAATTATAAAAATTTTATACTGGGACATCATGAATATAGAACATAACATGTAATTTAGGAGGCCGGCTATAGTGATACCATCATGATTGAAAACAGCAAGATAAACGCTAAAGGGACACAAACACAACATTTCACAAAAAGAAAAAAAAAAACACAATTGTTACATCATCACAATAAAATTCAGCCTAGAACTAGATACAAGCACAATTGTGATATCATTATAATAGTGCAGCTAAGAAAAAACACATAATCACTATTCTGACATCACAGTAGAACAAAGCCTAGAAACAATCACAAGGCTATTGTGACATCAGTACAACAGAGCATGGCCTATTAATAAAGACAGTGACTGATATCACCACATAGCCTAGCAGTAAAAATAAATAATGTTATGAAATTCTTACAATAAATTATCAAAAGAGTGGACAGCATCCAATAAAGCAAAGTCTATAAATAAAGACAAATCCAATAACAACATAATCACAATATAAAACAGCATTTAAATAAAGACAAATAATATTGATATATTAACAAAATAGAATACATCCTAGCAATAAAAACTCAATAGCCCATACACTGCTTGCTCGGCTTTCCTAGGAAAACTAATCAGAAACTAAACGGCACAGTGCTCAACCGAGCGCTTCTGCTGCTTCGTTTTAGCGATCGGTGGGGGTCTCAGTGTCACTATGTAATGTCAACAGCGTTTTGAATGTTTAGTTGCCTTTTAATGCTATTATTTGTGTAATTTAAAGTTATGCAATTTTCTAAATATTCTTTCTGTATTAATTCCTCGCAGTTTTAAGGACCTCTGCTTGTTGTTACTCAGTAGGTACATTTAGTGTTTACTTCCAGTGGATATAATTCTGCTCATGGTCATGTGATGGACATACTGGTATAGATCTAGTTAGTTACAGTATGTGTATCAGAGCAGTGTCTTCTAATGATCCCAGCACCTGTGTGTCCATCACATGACCATGGACAGAATTATATCCACTGGAAGTAAACAATGAATTTTGTTACTAAATAAAAACAAGCAGAGATCTTGAAAGCCATGAGAAATTGTTACAGAAAGTATATTGGAAAAATGTATAACTTTTAATTATTCAAAATTCAATTTTCTGAAACCGGACAATCCCTTTAAGCTGAGCAAAAATTACTTGCCATAGGCAACGAGGCCAGTTTTTCCTTTTAGACAATTTTGAAAAATTAAGCTCAGAGAGGAGAATTTATAAACTTTTTTGCGCCAGGTTTCTGGCACAAAAGTCGCAATTTGCAGGTAAAACATTTGTGCCGTTTCGCAGCATTTTTCAGAATTAAAATCACTAGTTACAGAACTCGTGTGGCCAAATAAACAGACAAAACGCCATACAAAAAAAACCTCACACTCAATGAGAGAAAAAAAACACGTCAAATACAAAAATAAAGCAGAAGCCACCTGGTCATGTATATAAATGAATATGACCCTGGTCTAGTCTATAAATACAGGATTTAAAAAACGGACATGGTAGACAGTATACAGCACAAAGCAGTTGCATGAACGCTTGGATACTAGTTAATTCCCCATCCAAATACACGGTAGTGTGCAGCTGCTAAATACCTGGAAATATAGGTACTAGTAGGTAAGAACCAAATGTAAATAGTAAGGAAAAAAAATCCCAAAACACTGCAAGACCAAGAGAACAGTGAAAATATACATTATACTATAGTAAATTAAACCTACCAAGATGTCAACTGCGACCGACCAAGATGGCGACTGCCATGTACATACTGGTATATACATGACCAGGTGATTTCTGCTTCATTTTTGTATATGATGTTTTTTTATCTCGTCATATACTTTATTTTACATGCTTTATTACCTCAAACAAGATTATGTGATATGATATTTCATTTGAGAGTCAGCTTCGTTCACATCTGCGTCGGGACTCCGTTCATGTGTTCCGTCTGAGCTTTCCATCAGGGGAATCCATGAACAGAATCCAAACTGAAACAATTGCAAACCATAGGTTTTCGTTTGCATCATCATTGATTTCAATGGTGACAGATCTGGTGCAAATGGTTTCCGTTTGTCACCATTATGTAACGGTTCCGTCGTTTTGACCGAATCAATACCGTAGTCGACTGCGCTATACATTCTGTCAAAACTACGGAACCCTTACAAAACGGTGACAAACGGAAACCATTTGCACCGGATTTATCACCATTGAAATCAATGGGAACCCATGGGGAACCCATGAACGGAATCCAAACTGAAACAAACTTAACGTTTACATTTGTTTCAGTTTGGATTCCATTCATGGGTTCCCCTGACGGAAAGCTCAACGGAACCCATGAATGGAGTCCCGACGCAGATGTGAACAAAGCCTTATTCGTAGGGGCTGTTATAAATTACAGCAGATCCAGGCTGGCGTAGATTTCATTCTATGGTGCATTGACAGCCATAGATGTGGTCAACGTATGCCTCTTAATAAATTAGCTGCATTTTAGTCCAACGTTTTTCACATTTAGACTTGCATGTGAAACACCAGTTCTAATAAATTCCCTCAGAATGCATTGTGACATAATCCAAATGGAACCCAGCCTTCAGTTAAATACGAACACTATTTTGACAACGTAACCTTAGTTCACAGCCTCCGACCTTCAATCCACTTCCTTACCGATACCTAATTTCCATATCCTGTTAGATAAAGCGGATTAGACTGTCACCACCATTTAGACACACACGGTAGTACACAATACCACAGAAAGGACTGATGAAAAAAAAATTCAACCAAGAACAAAACTGAATAGAGAAACTGACAATGTGATCATTGCAAACAGCCTGATCTTGCTGATTTTCAAAGATGACTCCTTATCCTCAAAAATGTTTACTGTACATCAATCTCCAAAAAAACCTAAGAACCACCAAAATACTTTTTTCAAAAGCTTAATACAGCCTATTTATATAATTTAAAAGGGGTTTTCTAAGAAAAAAAAATGATGTTCTATCCTCAGGATAGGCCATCACTTGAATTGCAGAAGGCTGTAATACTGTGAACCGCCGCTACAACGGTGTCGGTGTTACACTGTATTGGGGCAGTAAATAGAATGAAAGGGAAGCAGTGCTCGCATGAGTGCCACGGCCCCTTCAAAACAGCTGATTGGCGGGTGTGCGGGAGTCATATTCTACCAATCAGATATCGATGGCCATCATATTTCTCTCTCCAGAAAAATCCTTTAATGTAGAAAAAACTAAGATTCTTTTAAAACAGGAAAATAAACTATCACCCTTCACAAACACATAAGAAAATATGGACAGTTCCCGATATTTCCCCTATCTTATCACAAAGGGCAAACATGGGTAAAGTCGTTCTGTACTGCATAAGCTTTGTAAGAATCATCTTCAGGAAACTTCACAGTCAGATCAAGAAGGAAACTGAAATCATTATATATGAGTCTGTTGGCATATCAACTCTTCTGGTTATGGCCTATCTCCCCTGAGGAATCGCTTGGCCGTGAGAAACGCGTTGGGAGGAATATCTTTTTTCCATGGGAGATCTTTTCCTACACTAAGAGAGGTTTTCCTGGTCCCCTGACATCAAGCCTAAAAGTAACCCAGAAACAGATGACATCCAGACAGATAGGGGGCATTGAGCCCCGCTCTTCAAATACTTGCTGGGTATTTATAAGGAAGGATCCCAAGTTTTAAAACTTGATGAACACTCCATTTATCAAAATATGCATAAATTGCTTTCTAAAATCTGACTACTTAAATGCATTGGATATATGCTATGAACAAATGCCGAAAATCCATTACATTTTATTGTTTAAATTTATATGCACTATCTGTATATGTTCGTCTTTTCTACAAAAAAAAAATTTGTATGAGAATACAGTAGAGGTTATATTTTATATATGAAAACTCCAGATCTACATTTTTCTTGTTATATATATATATATATATTACTGAGAATTACACAAAAACAAGTTTGGGTGGTGGACTCTGAACTACATCATCAATTTACATTTATGGAATTTCTAGGAGGGAAGACATTTCACAAACTGACTTGTTACAATGGTGGCATCCTATTACAGGACCATGCTGGATTTAAGTGCTCTCTTTAGAAAGACCCATTCTATCATAAATGTTTGTGAAGGCGACTGCATGGCGAGGTGCTGGATTTTATACACCTGTGGCAATGGACTGAATGAAACACTTGAATTCAATTATTAAGAGGTGTGTCCCAATACGTTTGTCTATATAGTGTATGATTCAAAGATACCCTTGAGACCTACTTTTAGAAGGGTCAGATCAAGAGGCTTCCAAAAACAACAAAAGAAATTGCCAGCAATAAACAATTTTCCAAAAAATAAACTTGTCATCAGTCAGGCCAAATCCTGACTGATGACAACTTATTCTTGCCTGATCAGTGCTTGTAGTTTATCACAATTTCTGTGTTTTTATTTGTCAACACGCTTTTGGAGGATTGACCACAGGTTCTCCATGGGATTGAGATCTGGGGAGTTTCTTGGCCATGGACCCCTCAATTTCAATGTGTCCACCAAGCCACTTAGTTATCACTTTTGCCCTGTGACATGGTGCTCTACCATGCTGGAAAAAGCATTGTTCATCAACAAATTACTCCTGCATCTTTGGGAGAAGTTGCTCTTGGAGGATCCTTAGATACCATTCTTTGTTCATGGAAGTATTCTTAGGTAAAATTGTGAGTGAGCCCACTCCCTTGGATGAAAAGTAACCCCTCACACAGGGGTGAACCTAGCCCCTCTGCTGCCTGAGGCGAACTATAAAAAGGCGCCCCCCCCCCCCCCAATCTATCAGAGTTTTCTCATTCCTAGCTTTACACAAACACGCAATATATAAATTTTTTAAATAGGAAAACATTTGATGTTTATTTGTTAGGCCCTGTTCACATGGAGTATTTTGACGAGTTTTTTGGCGCGGAAACCGCTCCGCAAAACTCGTCAAAAACCAGCCGAAAATGGCTCCCGAGAAAGAAGGGACATGCCCTATCTTCACGCGTTTACGCCTCTGACTTCCCATTGACATCAATGGGAGGCAGAGAGCGTATTTCGCTGAGTTTTTTGCCCGTAGCACTCAATGGGCGCAAGCGAAAAACGCAGCGAAAAACGCGGCAAACGACGTACAGGAAGGGACAAAATCTGCCTCAAAATCTCAAACTGAATTTTGAGGCAGAATTTTCCTCCTGCAAAAAACTCAGTGTGAACATAGCCTTAAAGTGCTGTTTGAAGTATGGAAAATATTTAAAGAATTCTTCTTACTGCCAATCAGTGCAGTGTAAATAGTACAGTCTGCCCTGCACTGCCCCATATCTCTCCTCGGCAGCCAGTCTCATTTGTGGCGTCACTCTCTGCAATTACATTCAGGCCAGTCCAGGACGGATCGCGCTTAGCGCGGTTTTGAAGCGGCACGTCCTGGGCTGGTTTCTTTGCTCTACCTGCTGTATTGTAGTGGTCTGCCTGTGCTGGCTCGATGCAAGTGGTGGATTAATATGATCTTAGGCCCTGTGCGGTGCACAAGTTATGGGCCCACATACCACACGTAAGTATCACCTACATGTCAAAGTACATCACATGCCACTCTGCAGACTGTCTCTTAGCCTGATCATCTGATGCCACTCACACTTCGCCACAGCCCCCACCACAGTAATGTACATAGATTGTAAGACCAACATTACAAATAATACCTCCATACTGTTACTGAATAATACCCCCATACTGTTACTGAATAATACCCCCATACTGTTACTGAATAATACCCCCATACTGTTACTGAATAATACCCCCATACTGTTACTGAATAATACCCCCATACTGTTATTGAATACCTCCATACTGTTACTGAATAATACCCCCATACTGTTACTGAATAATACCTCCATACTGTTACTGAATAACACCTCCATACTGTTACTGAATAATACCCCCATACTGTTACTGAATAATACCCCCATACTGTTACTGAATAATACCTCCATACTGTTACTGAATAATACCTCCATACTGTTACTGAATAATACCTCCATACTGTTACTGAATAATACCCCCATACTGTTACTGAATAATACCCCCATACTGTTACTGAATAATACCTCCATACTGTTACTGAATAATACCACATACTGTTACTGAATAATACCCCCATACTGTTACTGAATAATACCCCCATACTGTTACTGAATAATACCCCCATACTGTTCCTGAATAATACCTCCATACTGTTACTGAATAATACCTCCACACCATAACCACATAGTGACTGAATAATACCCCCATGTACTGTGTATATATATATATATATATATATATATATAATGCTGTCATATATTGTACATATAGAGTCCAACATGTGCTGTAAGTATAATTAATCAAATTACTTTATACTCTGTACATTATATAGCGGTGTTATATGTGTGTACATATAATACCACTACATATTGTTTGTATAAAAAATACTGCTATAACTGTAGACATATAGTACCATTATATTCACTGCACACCTATTATACTGCTATATACTACACTCACATATAATACCGCTATATACTGCATACACCTATAATCAGGGGCATAGGTAAAGGCTCATGGGCCCTGATGCAAAAGTTCTTATTGGGTCCCCCCCACCCACAAACTTCTCATGCCCGACAGTCTGCAGCTTTCAGTTGCATCGCTGGGTCTCCTAAGTGACCCAACAATGCAGCACTAGCAGCCGGGGGCGTCACTAAGGACTTAAAATGTCAGGGGAAATAGCGTGTGTGTGTGTGTGTGTGTGTGTGTGTGTGTGTGTGCGTGTAACACTACGACCCTATAAACTATGGATAGGATACATTGGCTCAGCAGACAGTATCACACATGATAGGATTAGATACAGGGCCCAGCAGACAGTATCACACATGATTGGATTAGATACAGGGCTCAGCTCGCTGACATTGCAGCTCCAGCGCTGGACCCAGGAAAGGTAAGAATAATAATTGTTTTGCTTTTTTATGTGTTTCTAATTATTTTTGTGTGTTTGTGTTTTTTTACAGGTTCGGTTGTTGGACTTCGGATTCGAGGACAATTTCAATGACAGCGTTTTTTTATTCTCAATAAAATGGTTAATGAGGGTTGTGTTTTTTTATTTCAATAAAATATTTTTTCTATGTGCTTGTACTTTTTTAAACTTTATTATTACCGCCTTAGTAATGGCCGCTGGCTGATTGACAACCTCCATTACTAAGGCGGGGCTTAATGTTAGCAGGTGCAGAGGCCAACCCTAACCCCCATTATTACCCCGGTACCCACCGCCACCAGGGGTACTGGGAAGAGCCGGGTACGAACCAGTACCCGACCATCTGCAGTGACGGCCAGACACCGGGGCGGCCGCAGGCTGGTAGTATTAGGCTGGGGAAGGCCAAAGACAGTGGCCCCCTACCACCCTAGTAATGCTGCTTGCTGCTGTGTTGTATCGGGCTGGTTATGAAAATTAGGGGGGACCCCACATCGTTCTTTCCAATTATTTTGTATTTTTTTTTTTTTTAAATGACGTGGGGTCCCCCCCCATTTTTCATAACCAGCCAGATACAATAAAGCAGCAGCAGCCTAGCATTACCAGGGTGGGAAGGGCCACTGTATAAGGCCTTCCACAGCCTGCGGCCGCCCAATTGCCCGACCATCACTATAGATCGTCAGGTACTGGATCGTACCCAGCTCTTGCCAGCACCCCTGGTGGCGGTGGGTACCGGGGTAATAAAGAGGGTTAGTGTTCGCCTCTGCACCGGCTAACACTAAGCCCCGCCTTAGCAATGGACGCTGTCAATCAGCCGGCCGCCATTACTAAGGCGGTAGTAATAAAGTTTAAAAAAAAAACACAAAGACATAGAAAAAATATTTTATTGAAATAAAAATAAACCACACAACCCTCATTAACCATTTTATTAATAAAAACAGCCGTCATCGAAGTAGTCCTGGAATCTAAAATCTTGTGTAAGAGAAAACACAAAAAACGATTAGTAACACGTGTTAGGCTTAGATACAGGGCCCATGTGTGATACTGTCTGTGGGACCCTGTATCTAAGCCTACCACAAGGTAGGCTTATATACAGGGTCAGGCAGACAGTAATCTTATACAGTAATACAGGGCCCATCAGACAGGATCACACATGGGCTATGTATCTAAGCCTACCATGTGATTGGCTTAGATACAGGGCCCAGCAGACAGGATCACGCAATTTGTGATCCTGTCTCATGGGCCCTCTAAACCTGCTACATCGTAGGCTTAAAGAACTTGTCCAGTCCCTAAACATTGATGGCCTATCCTCAGGATAGGCCATCAATAGCTGATGTGTCGTTGTCCGTCTACCGGGACCCGCCAATCAGCAGTTTTGAAGGGGCCGCAGCACTCGTACAAGATCTGCTTCCCCTTCATTTCCCTTACTCGCTCACACTGAATCGCCGACACGGATTAACAGTGTGACCGGAATGAAGGGGAAGCAGCTCTCGTACAAACACTGCGGCCCCTTCAAAACAGCTGATTGGCCGGCTCCCGGGAGACGGACCCCGCCAATCAGCTTCAGCAGACAGGGATATTAATCTTACTCTCCTCTTCAGCCGCGGAGGAATCTCTGTCCTAACTCTATCCAGGGTCACGATGTTGTGTGCGGTGAATAGCGCTGTGACGTCATGCGCTGCGCACAGTGCTTGACGTCAAGACCTCCACTGCGCTCCGGAACCAGGAGGGTAAGTACTGTCAGTTACTATAGTAACAGGGGCCCGCGGCCCGAGTTACTATAGTAAATTTTTATTGATGTGGTGCGGGAGGCTGCGGGCCACCCTGGCTTCAGGGCCCGGTCGCAATTGCGACCGCTGCGACCCCTACAGCTACGCCACTGCCTATTATATTGCAACATACACTACACATAATACTGCTACACAGGCTACACACACAATACCAGTATATACACTATATACTCTACACATCAGTTTTCCCACTATTTACACAAAAGCACAGCAAAAACAGTTTCTAAATTATTGCTGCAAAACGACAATGTGTGAATGTCCTTACAGTATCATATGTACACGAGAATCATATATATCCACATACACACAGATTATATATATATATATATATATATATATATATACACACACATATATATAACACACACATTTACACACTCATACACACACTTACTTTCTATGTAGGATCTCTAATGCAGACAGTCTCATATATGTATATATATATATATATATATGTGCACACACACACACACACAAACAAACATTTACACACTAATACACACACTTACCTTCTATGTGGGATCTCTCATGCAGTCTCTTGAAGCAGCAGGGGCATCCCAGGACGGCAGATATAACCAGCTGCAGAAGTAGCTGGTCTGTTAGACGAATAGGGGACACAGAACACAGGGGGGGGGGGCAGAGGAGAGGGGGGCAGAGGAGACACAGAAGAGTGACACAGGAGAAGAGGAGGACACAGGGGAGGACTAGACACGGAGCTTCCTCTGTGCAGACGCTGAGGCTGTGAACTCTCCCCTCCCCCTCTTCTCTGCACCGACTGCTTCAGAGGAAAGGGAGAGAGAGGGAGAGGAAGTAGTTTGTTTGCACAGCAGTCTCACCTCATTCGTCTGGTCACTTGTTTGAGGAGACGACCGCTCCTCCTGCAGACCTACTCCTCTCTAGTGGCGCGTGCTTCATACAGCGTCAGAGAGGAGCAGGAGTGTTCTCACAGACGGGCACGTCTGCTAAGTAAAATAATCCCCCTCCCCCGGTCCAGTCCGTCTCTGGCTCAAAATGCACCCCCCAACTTTCAGCTGGGCTGCGCCGCCTGAGGCTGTCAGCTCACATTGCCTCATGGTAGATGTGGCACTGCCCTCACACGAATGGTCTCAGGATGCTGTCCTGTTGGCATGACACAAGACACATGGTAGTGCTCGCCTTTTCTTCTGCAGACAATCATTCTTCCAGATGTCCCAAACAGTCTGAAGGGGGCTTCAGCAGAGAAAATAACTTTACCCCAGTCCTATGCAGTCCAATCCCTGTGCTTTCTGCAGAATGTAAGTCTGTCCTTGATGTTTTTCTTGAGGAGAAGAGGCTTCTTTGCTGGCCTTCTTGACAGCAGGCCAGCCTCCAAAAGCCTACGGCTCACTGTGCTTGCAGATGTACTGACACCTGCCTGCTGCCATTCTTGAGCAAGCTCTGCACTGGTGTAGAACTGATCCTGTAGCTGAATCCTCTTTAAAAGATGATCCTGGCACTTGCTGGACTTTCTTGGGCACCCTGAAGCCTTCTTCACAGCAATTGAACCCCTCTTCTTAAAGTTCTTGAAGATCTGATAAATGCTTGATCTCGGGGCAATCTTACAAGCAGCAATGTCCTTGCCTGTAAAGCCCTTTTGATACAAAGCAATAATGACTGCACGTGTTTTCTTGGAGGTAACCATGGTTAACAGAAGAAGACAATGATTTCAAGCACCATACCCCTTGTAAAGCAACCAGTCTGCTCTTATAATTCAATCAGCATGACAGTGATATTAGCTGCCTTGACCTCGTTAACATTTTCTCCTGAGCTAACGAGAAGATCACTGAAATTATGTTAGCAGGTCATGTTAGGGCAGGGGTAAAATGCAGTGAAAGTGGTTTTTTTTTGTGATTAAGTTAATTTTCATGGCAAGGAATGACTTTGGTATTAATTGCAATTCATCTGATCACCCTTCATAACAATTGAGAGTTAATGCAAATGGGCACTATAAAAACTGAAGCAGCAAACTTTGTGTCAGCCTCAAAACTTTTGGCAAGGTCTGTATAAAAATAGGTCTCATGTTACAGATCCCCTTTAATTTTACGTTATCAAGTTCCGAAATAACATTAAACAGTATCTGGTCTCCACAGCTTAACAAAACCCTTTTGTACGTGTCCAACAAAACACCACCAGATCTTTGGCCTTTCAAGATGTAACTAGCAGAACTAGTTACATCTAAAATAAAGTATGAACAAACCTTTTTATCATTGCGAAATGTTACTGAAAAAAACGGTATAATGTTGACACATACAAATTTAGAGTTCCAGTGCGACAGATGTTGAGAGTCTCGATGTATTTACGAAAATAAAAAATAGTGAGTAACACAAATCAGTGATGTGTAAAACTAGAGTGGGAAGTTTTGTATGACAGATGTGATGTAGTTGTGTTCAAATGATACAGCAGACCACAATAGTCTTAAAAGTATAATTCCCGGTTTAAGAGAACAAGCACATCTGATGAGCTTTTATTTTAGAAGAAAAATAGATTTATGATTATATAGTTTAATTCGAAAGATTACTCTTGCCCTATGAATGGATTTTCTTATTCAGCATTTCATTATTATTATTGTTATTATTAAATTAACCCCTAAATACCGAAGATAATTTAAACAATGATCTTTTTCATTGTCGCATTCAAAGAGCTCTAACTTTTTTTTTGCAGGACAAGTTGTATATTTTAATAGCACCATTTTGGGGTACTTTAGTTTTATTAACTTTTTTGGTGGGGTAATAGGAAAAAAAAAAGAAATTTTGCCACACTTTTTTGTGTCTTAAATTTACACCGTTTACCGTGTGGTATAAATAACATAATAACTTTATTCAGCTGGTTGTTACTATTGCGGCAATACCAAATGTATATAGTTTTTTTTATGTTTTACTACTTTAACACAGTAAAAACTCTTTTTTTTTTCTAAATTCTTTGAGGGTTTTTTTGCGGGATGACTTGTAGTTTTTATTGGGACCATTTTGGAGTACACATGACTTTTTGATCACTTTTTATCTTTTTTTTAAGGTAGGATGAAAAGAAAACAGCAATTCTGGCATTGTTTTTTTATTTATTTTTTATGGCGTTCACCGTATAGTTGCGGTTGTTACAGACGCGGCGATACCACATATGTGTAACTTTTAACTTTTTTTCATAATAAAGTATTTTATAAGGAAAAAGTGGCTTTTTAATTTTTATTATCTTGCTACTTATATTGATTTATTACAAACTTTATTAAACTTTTTTTTTAGTCCCACTAGGGGACTTTACTGTTCAAACTTTGGATCGCTTTTATAATACACTGCAATACTTCTGTATTGCAGTGTATTATGCCTGTTAGTGTAAAACTGACATCTGTTAGGTCATGCCATAGTAAAAAAGACAGACCTGGAGACCTTTATTAGGCCCCTGGCTGCCATAAAAGCCGGTGGAGTGAGAGAGGGAGTCCCCTCCCTCTAAAACTACTCAGATGCGGCAGTCGCTACAGCGATCATACACACGATAAACAGGATGTTCATTGAAATTTGATTGCATATCGTATTGTTATGCAATACAGCACAATGCTATAATATATAATAATGTGATAGCAACATTGTATGTGAATGGTTACACATTATTGTTTGTGTTTGAACATCCCATTAATGGGTTAAAGTGCAAGTTCAATAAATTAATTTGATTGTTAATAGTATCCACGGTCGTCTATATTTGAATTAAGTCATGTGATTGGAAATGAAACTATTTAGCTTTCCTGCAATTTCATGTATTCATTGACGATTGAGAAAGGCTGAACATGAGCCGAAACGCGTCTCAGAAATAAATAAGAAAACTAAGCAAAACATTGTGTGTGCCGGGATTTATATTGGGATATCTCCCTTCTGAGAGCACCAAATTGAGATCTAAACTGAGTGCCGACCACATCTTCCTACATCTGCAAAAATAGAAATAGTGCTACTAATCCCATCCTATATATCACTAATAAATAAGTTGAATAATAGTGATCCCAGCACGGAACCCTGGGGTCACCACTTATAACCATTGACCATTCAGAGTAGGAATCATTGACCACAACTCTCTGGATACGGTCCTTGAGCCAAATTTCAGTCCAATTACAAACTATACTTTCTAAAACTATAGTCCTTAATTTACCCATTAGACGTCTATGAGGGACAGTGTCAAATGCCTTTGCTAAGTCCAAAAACACTATATCCACAGCAGCCCTTTTTTGGTTGAAGGTTAAAGTAGAACTAATTTGGTTTATTTCCACCATGTGATCAGTTACCTATTGACTGCTTACCTAAGAGACTCAAAGGCGTATGAATTTGCGCGTTGCTTACTGTACAGGTCACAAGAAAAGAGTGACACCCCTTATTAGAGCTATGAATGACCATAAGATTCATATTATACATAGTTTATGTTATAATAGGTCAATATGTTCAGTTACGAGCTTGGTTGCACAATTTTTAAATATCTACTAGTATTTGTCTAAACTTAGCTCTAATAAAGCAAGGTAAGCACCTAATATATGACCAATGTCATATAACATAACTTTTGCCTACAAAGACTGGTTTGCCCAAGGATATAGTTTATCAAGGAATCTCATTTTGAAAAGTGATCTTTTGAGATGCTGAGGTCTGCTTGTTGAAAACCTGAGGAAGGGATTTTGTGAACCCTGGAGGGAAAATGACACAAGCAATAAGAGTAACTTACTGTGAGTGCATATTGATTGTAAAAGGTGTGAACTGTTCTTCCTGTCAGTATAAATTTATACATTGCCCTACTATGGATC
Source organism: Rhinoderma darwinii (assembly GCF_050947455.1). Classification (NCBI taxonomy): domain Eukaryota; kingdom Metazoa; phylum Chordata; class Amphibia; order Anura; family Rhinodermatidae; genus Rhinoderma; species Rhinoderma darwinii. The sequence goes on from NC_134699.1 coordinate 52,498,776, forward strand.
TCAGACGGTCATTAAATAATACATTTCCTAAGGTAATACTCAGCACAATAGTATACTGCACATTCTTTTCAAAGTTTTGAAAAGTTTTTAAGAAAAAGTTTAAAGAGAAAATTATTTATATAAAGTTCAGGAGGTCCTATACTTTGTATGTTATAGGATTTGGAGAACGGTGCAAACCTTTTGAGCATTTCACTCCATGTCTAGAGTGTGATGGGCTTCATGGAACAATAGACATAAGATGTAAGGCTCTGTTCATATCTGCATTGAGCCTTCATCCAAGATTCCGTCAAATTTGTCGGACACTCCACCAGAACAAGACTGACCCCCATGAATGTAAGCCACAATACAAGTGTGAACATAGCCTAAAGCCCCTATTACACCATCTGATTCTGGCCAGTGCAACGAGCGACAATCAACGAGACATCGTTGACCTGCGCTCGTTTGCTCCTATCACAAGGAGCTATGGATGGGGACGAGTGGTCGTTACTCTGATCGCTTGTCCCCATACATTATTATCATGTTTACACAGGGAGATGTGCTGACGACAACGATAATATTTAACTTTTTTAAAACGATACGATCATCCGATGAACCAGCGTTTGCTCGTTCATCTGCTGATCACTGCCCTGTTTACAAAGGGCAATTATCAGCAACGAGCATTCTATGAACGATCAATTGCCCGATTGAACAGTGTAAAACCTCCTTAAGACTACCACAATATGAGTAGTATAATATCCTGGGGCAGGCTATCTGAGGGTTCCTGAAGCTCCTCTTTACCACCTCCCATAATTAACAATGTTCATGAAGTCCAGATACAGACACCAACTTAAGATTCGACCACTGCCATTCAGATTAAATTGTTAGATCAGCTGGTACTGCCACTGTCACAGTCAATAGATATAGCTGATCAACAGACTATAATGAAACGGAAAGATTATTAGGCTTTGGACTATCAAGGATCAGACCTCTCTTGTTTACCTTGTTTGATTTCCACAACATCTTTTTAGAATGTTTATAAAAAAACTTATATGGTGTCCTTGGTACCTTAAAAAAACATTGATAAATTGTTCATAGAATACTAATGGAGTATACATTTCTCAATCACAGATCCAATTTGATTATAATAAGCCTGTTGACTTTTACTTTTTTATAATTTGGAGGACTAACAGGTCATGTTGGCTCGCAGATGAAGAAATGCACATTCGCCGTTGCCATAATCTATTATGTTATTATGTCCTCATTCATAGGAGACTGGAGTGGAGAAATTCACAATCATGGTAGCTAGGACTTTATTCTCTGATCCAGAAAGTAAAATTAAAATTGTATATTTATCAGATCAATGGCTTGTCTTCTGCTCATTGACCCCTGTGGTGCCATTGTTCACTTCAATCTAATGTGCGGAGTTGAACATTTGTTCTTGAGGGATTTGCATCAAACATCTTCAGAGGCTGCAGGAAAATAAGGTTAGGGTTAGACCAATTCAAAGTGTTAAAAAGTTATCAACAAAAAAATAATACTACTGTACGTTCATGACAAAAGTGCTTTATATTTTATTATGCATTTCTTATAGTTAGTATTATTATAACTTATTGTCATGAGAATTTCTCTTATTATATTATTGTATAGTAAGTGCCTCTCCCTCTTCCAGGAGCAGGAGGGTTACACTTTTAAATATTTATAATAGAATTCTAGGTTATCTTAGTGCCATTTTCTAAATAAGTTTTAGTCAGCCCCATGCATACGACTGTAGTTTTTATCCAAAATTACGGATTCGTAATCACCTTTTCGTATACTTATAGATGTGTGACGGGCCGTAGAAATGATCCGCAAAATATAGAACATGTCCCATTCCTGTCCACAATTGCGGCACAGACTTGCTCATAGAAGTCTATGGGCATGTCCAAAATTGCCGGACGGCTACGGACGAGCCATCCGTAATTGCATAATTTAGACTCTGCTGTTATTTTGCTAATTTATCTATTCAACATATGGGATAGATACCCATCAAGCTACCATTATAGTGTGCTACATATTACTTATTTACATTTTTGTCTGGGTGATCGTCATTATGGCTGTTTTTGGTCTAAGTGGCCTTTTGGGCGTTATTACTGCTTATATTTATATTCGGGAATACCTGTGGATTACATCTTATCATGCTTAGGTCACAGACATGTTATAACTGGTATTGTCTGGGTCATTGCCCTGTTTTGAGATATATTATTGGTTCCCTGTTTGCTCTCTATATATCTTTGGGCCCTTTTTTTCATCTGTGTGGCCCCATCAGTAGTTTTTCTCCAATTTTATATTGACATATATGTATGTACATATTGTTCTGTGGTTATTCCTGTCTCTTTTTGGTGGGTATTGTATAGGTTCTGTGAATTCCACACTCTTGACTTATGGAGGTATAATATAGGTTTATCTATAACAAAAAAACATGCCTGTTGGGCTGATCCTAGAATTCATGTTTATGGAGTCAGAGGAGATAGCCATAGACTGAATGAGCATTCAGCCAACATCTAAAATCTATTGACTAACACAACCTTTCTTGGTGCTACTAGGAAATACAAAATACAATTCAAAAATTGGATTCTTATCCACAAAACCATCAGCAAATCTACATCTTCCTACATATCCTAACAGATTTAATTATTCCAGCCAAGTCTTCTGTTCAGCTAACGGCCAACAGCAATTTTCCTCCGACTTTTCCCATTCTGCACCCATACTCTGGTATTCTCTTCCTCAGCAAATCAGAATTGCTTCTAACATTCACATTCTAACAAATGTCTTCCAAAAGCAAAATTTTTTGAGGATAAGTAAAATTAGCTGTGATCATCCGAGGAAGCTGCAGGAGGTGATATCTTTTACATTTGTTCTGTAGTTACCACCACATAGTGACTACTCAAAAGAATGGATGAAAGAGAAAGACAGAAAGATATCCTGTATTTATCCATTGAAATGTAAATTCTAAACCACTCCAAAATGTTTAGCACAAAACTATGTGCTTGAAATATTAATTGATGCCATTTGTACAAATGTCATCATTTTGTTGATTAAATAATGAGCAACAATGTTTAATAGCTCTCTTAACAATAAACTTAGAAATAGCATGACAAATTATATTTAATAATATAGTACACATTGTTATGGTGTGGGAGTGAAATACTGAAGCTGATTGATGACAGAGTATAGGTTTTAACTTTGACAATTAGGGCTTCGGAGAATTGCATGACACATTTATCTCAATATTTACTTCTTAAAACTCGATCATTCCAAGAAAAGAAGTTACATTTTAAGTAGAAATACAGAACTGCACATAATAGGATATTACAAATTTAGGCAAGGATGGACAAAAGTGGGAGCAGAAGTGTGATCGACCTTTTGGATTTCTATATTTTTTAACATAAAGCGTGACTACAGTACAGACAGATTAAATTATATATTCTACAGGAAATTAGAAGCATAATAATTTACAAAAAAGATGGCACTGTCCACCTAATACCACATAAGCCTACTATTTGCCAACACTGACAGTCTCTACATTGAATCAATTCCTAACTGATGATTTATGTGGCACTATCCCTTCAAAGCGCATAAATTGACTGGTATATTTCACTAGGACAGACCTAGCCTTCATTAATTCATCTAAAAAATTATAAAGAAAACTTAGTGGTCTCATTTTCATCCTTGAAATACTCCCCTCCCCGAGTGAGATGCCACAGATCTTCCACACTAGTGGCAGCCAAATAGTAGATCATGATCTATCAGTAGACTTCAAGGGAACCTGTCAGAAGCCTCAAAACTGCTGACTGAGCAATAAACATAGGGGGGGGGGTATTTGAAATAAAGCCCTTTGTCTCGTTTATGCAAGTTGCATCACCAACGTTTAATTCTTACGGTGCTGATCGCAAGTCTCGCTAAGGCTGGACTTGATGTGCAAGTGCTCCTGCCCTGCAAGCTGCAAATCCCACCCCTCTGCCCTGAGTGACTCCTGATTGGTTGCTAGAGCCATCACTCAGATCAGAGAGGAGCACTCTGGTTTCTCGGTCATGCAACTTGCAGGACTGAGAAAAAAGGTGCGCATAAAATGCCCTCCACTATATCACTAAAAGTTTTAAGACCTCAAAATTCTGACAGGTTCTGTTTCAAATCAGGGATTAATAAATTTTTATGTTAAGCCGCTGCTTCTCTGCTGGCTTCAAAACAGAAGACAAAAACACAAGGCAGACTCCAGCCAATTGAATGGCCCTTATTTAATGATACATTTCCCACGCAGTGGTGGGCCACACCTACCCCCGGAAAAATTAGCAAATTGCTAGGGGTATCGGGAACTGGATCCATAATGATGAGCTGATTACTGTGTCATCTCTCAGATTAAAGGGTTTGTCTGTGGGGAGATTAAAGACAACATATTTTACTGTCCTATATTTGCTATGGAAACGTTGCAGTATATGTTTGTAGACTTTTTTGTTGTATATAAATATATACTTCAGACAAATCTATGTTTCAGTTATCTATACTTCAAGCTAAAACAATGCCGGCATGCTATATGACTCAAACAAAAAACCTTAGCAGGAGGTCACGTGGCCACTCGCGGCTTGACAAACTCATACTTTACACCAGAAATGTAAGTAAATTATAGCGAAAATATAATAAAGTTCATAGCTGGCTTAGATTTCCCTTTCTGGCGCATGGACATCCAGAGATGTGCCTTATTGAGAGTCCTGCGCATTTTACTTCAGTGCACTTAATTTTAAAAGCTATGTATATCTTTGAAGTACTTTTTTTATATATATAAAACTATGTATAACATGTTTTTTGAAACTTTTAATTAGGTTTTTGTTGAAAAAAAAAACCTTTTTGAAAAAACAGCTTCTTTGTATCCTGTCTACATAGAAGCTGTATCTTGTCATCAAAGCCAAATCCGTCAGGTCAGCAGGGCTGACAACTCGGCTGAAAGCTGGTCCTGCGTGTCACATTAAATCATTAAATCACACTATACATTTTTATATACATATATATATATATATATATATATATATATATATATATATATATATATATACGCACACACATATGAACATATCCTTATGCATACAAAAATTGGCAGCACTCCAATAAAAAGTGAAAAATACATTTCTTTATTCACTTGAGAAAGGCTCCAGTGTTAGAGCCCAAACATCGCACCAGGGCGAATAAGGAAATTAACTTTTTATTGGAGTGCTGCCAATTTTTGTATGCATAAGGATTGAATTGTGAGCTTTGGTCAGATCCCTGAGGCGTGCACCCACCCATATCTTCTCTGGTGCTGCTGGACGGTGGAGTAGTACATATAAATACATGTGTGTGTATATGTGTGTGTATACATATATATATATATATATATATATATATAAACGAAAGAAATCCCACAGCACTCCGATGGTTCCAAAAAGTATGTAATACTTATATATATTAGAAATAAATTCTTGTAGAACTCCCAGAATAAGTGAAAATTTCAATCTTGTTTATTTCAGCTTACATAGTGCAACGTGTCAATCTCTTGCAAGCCTTATATCAGAATCATTTGCTGGCACCCTGCTAAGTTATTATATTTTTTAGAGTGCTGCTGCTTTCTTTCAAATATATATATATATATATATATATATATATCTGTAAATCAGTATATGTATATATAAATTGACTTCAAAGGTTTAGAAAGCCTTTAAGACTGGCCTATGAAACACCAGTTTTAATAAATCTGCCCCATAGTTTTGTGCCAAAATTTGCATAATTTCTACCTAATTTCCATAATAAATCTGGCCTAACCTCCTTTGCAAACAATGCCCGCTTTTGTATCACTGTTCAATTCTGGCAAGTGATGAGAAAAGTCGTATGTTTACCGGTAAAATATCACACGTCATCATCTGAGACATTTTAGCAGTGCCCTTTACGCCCAAAACAGGCGAAGAAAACACCTAAAAATTACTTTTAACAATCAGCTTAGTAATGATGTTGCATAAGAAAAAAAACAACTCTCTCCTTTCAGTATAAAAGTAGAGCAGCAACAATAAAAAGCAGCATAGTAAAAAACAAAATTTACGTTTGCTTGGTTACTGGGTTTATTGCATTCCAAGAGAGACCTGGGAGACCTGATGTCAAAATATTAGGCTTTTCAAAACAGAATAATTATACACTCTTCAATCATGTGAAGCTTCTCTCTGTGACACCATTTCTGTCTTTTAATCTCTCTAGCACACTGGAATTATCTCTTCAATGCAGGCTAATTACTTATCTGAGAACACGGAAACAAATAAAATTACCATCATTAACTTTAATCGTCTTTCTCTTTATTTTACTTTGATCCTTTTCTTTTTGCTTAGAGACCAACTTGTATTTTAGTTATTTTGAATTTGAGGTTAACATACACAGGGACGCTCAGGGAGAGCTGGTTCTCATTAAAGAGACACAGCTGGTATGTAATCTAACAGGCAATGCACCATGGGAAAAAATATGCAAATTAGTTCCCTCCAGAAGAAGGAAAACAATCTCTCTAGTGCCACCAATTGAGGGTAGCTTGAGTGTAAAGGGGGTTTTACACTGGGCAATTATCGGGCAAACGATCGTTCATAGAATGCTCGTTCCCGATCATTGTCCTGCGTAAACACGGCAGTGATCAGCAGATGGACGATCAAATGCTCATTCATTTGCTGATCATATCGTTTTAAAAAAGTTAAATATTGTAGTTGTCGGCATCACATCTCCCTGTGTAAACAGGGAGATGTGCTGCCAACATGATAAAAGCTTATGGGGACGAGCGATCAGAGTAACGACTTCTCATCCCTATGCATAACTCCTTGTGACAAGAGCAAACGAGCACTGATCAACGAGCTGTCTCGTTGATCGGCGCTCGCTGCACCGGTCAAAATCGGCCGGTGTAATAGGGCCTTTAGTCAATGTCTGATCCACAGAAGAGACTTGAAAAATGGCTAAGGATTTTAGCCAAGACAGTCTCTTCCAAAAGTAAGAAAAAAATCTATCTGTAGACAGCTATTTCAGGGTTTTTGCCCCTCGCCAGTACAGAGCAGAGTGCTGGGTAAGAGGACTTTCATATAGATCTCAGGGGGTGCAAGTTCCCATTAAAGAGATGAGTTTTGCCTGTAAAACTCTTAAATGAGAATCAGCACACCATGTGTACTATATGATAGGCCTCTCATCCACCCAGCGCCCTACTCTGTATTGATGGGGCAAAAACCCTGAAACAGCTGTCTACAGATAGATTCCTTTTCCGTTTGTTGGAAACTCTGGCTTGGCTAAAATCTGTAGTCATGCTTCAAGGCAATTTAATTTCCTCCTCCTGGAGGGGAGCTAACTTACATACACAGGAAACAATGTTATTTGTTTTTTTTTGTTTTTTTTAATTTTTTATTCCACTTAAGTCAACAAGAATTATTTTGTAATATATTTTGATGCCACAAATTCTACCTCAAAATTTTTTAACTAAACAGGTCTTTTATATCTAAAAGCTGGAATGACCCTTACATAATGATTCCACATATTATGTTTCTATATTCCATATTATAAGTTGTTTTTTTATACAGGAAAGAAATATACGCACAAAAGTAAATTATTTATGCTGGATACAGATTTTCTTTGTGTTGAATAAATGCTATGTGCTTTACAAAACGTAACAAAAATAAAAGCATTTTTTGGGTTAGAAAAGACAAATTAAAATAAAATTATATATATATATAAACATATATAAATATTTAATCACTGCTGGGTAGACTTTGTTCCTACTGAACCAGGCCTCTGAAAAGGTATAAAATCCAAAGTGGTGCAATTAAATTTGTCAGCCTTATTTGCTCTTTTACTAACTTGATGTGAAAAGTTAAAATTTTAGTTGCTTGTTAGAACATTTAATGTGTTCTTTGATAGACTTTTTGAAAATAGAATATGAAAGTAATTACAGTAGTGTGTTTTATGCTTAGATAGAATCAATAGGTGACTGACACAGACCATGAAAAATCTTAAATTAAATTATTAATAATAATAACAACAACAATAATAATATTAAGAATAATAAAAGATTTATCACCTCTTCTTGAATGCCACAATCTTCAAAGGTTTCCATAAACATAAAATAATATTAAACAGAATGGCATAACGTAAATCAAACACTCTGCCCTCCTAAAGTAAGGAGTAATATCCTAATTTAGTTTTTTTCATCCCAGACCTCCGTAAAAAAACAAAAAGTGTATACAAAAATACATTTCTGCTGAGCTCTCATGTTCAATTGCAGGAGAAACAGTTACTTTCATGTTGGAGCATTTTATCTCAAATAGATCATGGCTATATCCTCGCCAGGACCAGTGGCTGATTTAGGGGGTCTTCCAAACCATTTGTTAAAATAACAGCAGCTTGTGCTCCTCACTAAAAACAATTGACCTTTCTGACCGAGCAGCTCTAGCCCGCTTAAGGTAGATCTTAGTTCCCTGTCATGTCATTCGGCATCCCATCTGGGATGCAAGCTGGTGTAATAAAGTCATTACACAGAAGCTGGGGATGGTCAAAAGAGGTGCAGGAACAGAGCAAGTGAGCATTTTTTTTTCAAAAGGCACAGTGTGTGTCAATATTATTATTATGTAGGGGCACAGTGTGTGGCAGCATTATTTTTAGGGGACAGAATTTGTGGCACTATTATATTCAAGTGGGACAGTTTGTGACACTATTATATTCAGGGCAGTCTGTGGCTTTATGAGGAGATTGTTTTAATATTGACGGTAAGTATCTACTGCAAAAGTGACAACCCAAAGATGTCTTAGTGGCATACTCTGCACAAAGTCACCAGGGTTGATTAAAAAAGAAAAGAGAACGACTCCAATTACAGGAGACATCACCTGAGTCATTAGATTTGATCTGATCAATACTGAATTTAATTGTATGTTCTGCAGCATGTTATGATACTGAAAACCACCTGTGTAGAATTACTATTATCTGAGCACTATATGGTCACTTTATGGAGGTATTATCAGTGGCATCATTAACACCAGGCATCCAGGGCATAAGCCTCAGATTTTTTTGCTTAGTGCCCGGAGTATGCACCACTGGCAACTAAAGGATCGGTCAAGCTGTATTTCAACATGCCCATTTCCTTTGTTTTCACAGGAGATAACCTACTGCCAGAGGTATCTGGAAGCAAGGCCGGTTTTATACAAAGTGTGGCCCTGGGCAAAGTTAAAAGCGGGGCTCCGAATGTTGAATTATTGTAACAACAATTCAGTCAATTCAGAAGGTGGTGTGCAGAGAACCGCATGATTTCTAGCGCATCTAGGAGTGTTGCAAGCCCCAAAGCATATGTCCCCCTTTCACACCAAAAAATTATCTATATACATACACAGTTATTAAATCATACCACTATACCAGATGAAATAATACCTGCATACTGTTACTGCACACAACTCACTTTCATTAGACCAATAATAAAACATTATAAGGTCCAATTAATACAGCCACCCCATAACCACATAGTGTTCTATACCCCATCCTCTAAACAAACTCATAAACCACAGTGCCGCAGATGGTAATAATGATCCCTTAGTGAACCACTCAGTAACCATATCCACTTTGTGCTCCCTGTAGATAGTGCCACACACAGCCCCCCCTTTACAGATAGCGCCACCCACAGCCCCCCTCTAGTAGATAGCGCCGCACACAGCCCCCTCCTCTGGTAGATAGCGCCACACACAGCCCCTCCTCTGGTAGATATTGCCACACACAGCACCCCCATTGTAGATAGAGCCAAACAGCCACCCCTTGTAACTAGCACCACACACAGCCCCCTCTTGTAGATGGTACCACACAGCCCCTCTTGTAGATAGTGCCACACAGAGCCCCCCCCACTGGTAGATAGCACCACACACAGCCCCCCCTCCTCTGGTAGACAGTGCCACACACAGCACCCCCCTCTGGTAGATAGCGCCACCCTTAGCCACTCCTTTATAGATAGCACCACACACAACCCCCCTCTGGTAGATAGCACCGCACACAGCCCCCCTCCTCTGGTAGACAGTGCCACAAACAGCACCCCCCTTGTAGATAGTACCACACAGCCCCTCCATTTAGATACCACCACATACAGACCCCTCTTGTATATAGTACCACATAACCCTCCCTTGTAGATAGCGCCACACAGAGCCCCCCCTTGTAGATAGTCTCAAACAGCCCCCCTTGTGGATAGCACCGCACACAGTCACCCTCTTGTAGATAGTACCACACAGCCCCTCCTTGTAGATAGCATCACACACAGCCCCCCTCTTGTAAATACTACTACACACAGCCTGCGCAGGGATTCTGTCGCAGCATCTTATAGGCTGCAGGCCTACCGTGGCCTGTAGCCTATAGTATTTAATTGTATCTGCGTCCTAAAGATTCAGATACAATCGATTGTGGCAGTCACTAGCACCGGGGCCCCCATAAATGTTATGTGCCGGTGGGCAGGGGCCTCCTCATACCGCAGGCCCTATAGCAGCCGCTATGGCTGCTATAGTGGGCAGTGGGCCCTGAGAGGATGGGGGCACTGAGAGGATGGGGCCCTGGGCAATTGCCCAGTTTGCCCCTTTTTTAACGCTGACCCTGTCTGGCAGCGATTTATCCCCATCTCCCCATTGTGTACTAAATGCGGAGAGGCTTTGGCGACCTCAACATAGGTCAATCCGTAAAATAAAAATAGCTATTTGATACAATACATACTCTATGTTTGCACAAAGTTTGCAGGTAACCTTAGAAAACTGACTGCAGTTAGTCACAAGTAATTTGCGTCAACTATATCTGTCCTCAGAGACCTCTTTTCATGTTGGAGTACCTACAGATCACAAGGATGGATGATAGGTAAGGACACAAACTTTGCCTGGGTATAGACATCTTTATTGTTTGAAAACTTGTTTATTGAATAAAAACTTTTTTAAAAACCTACCATAGCAGAGACCTTGTACATTGCTTTAGATAATGCATGTTTATGTAAGGGAAGGTTATAGACAAAAATAGCTTGAGTGTGCTGTAAACATTTGTCACAAAAAATCTGACATAGATGTTATGGACCTGAACTTGAGCTTTGACTGCGTGTTTGTCTGTCAATATCTTTTGTCCATGTGTATTCAAAACACTTTTATAAGAAAACGCATGGATTTTACGTTTAGCTCATTTATTTATTGTGATATTTTTTATATTACTGTTGTCATACTCCTTTATAGAAATCCTACTTTAAATTGTGAACTGATTTATATGTTAACCATTTAACAGAGTAATAGAGGGGTTATCCAGTGAAATAAAATTGATGGCTTATCCCGTGGATTAAAGGTCCGTCTCTCAGCACCCCATGATCAGCTGTTTTAAGGGTCCGTGGTGCTTTGCTGAGCACTATTAATCCCTTTACTTCTTACACAGCTTAGCACTGCACAATACAGTCAAATTGGTAGCGGCGGTGCACAATATTGCAGCTCCCTCTAATTCACTTGAATGTAATGGCGTTATGAAATGCTAAGCTGCATATGCATTAAAGGGGAAATAGCTCTCGCCGGAGCGCTGCGGCCCCTTAAAACAGCTGCTGGAAGCTGGTGGAAGCTGCCGAGAGTCGGACCCCCACCGATCAGATATTGATGGCCTATACTGAGAATAACCCCTTGGCACCATCTGCCATATATTTATTGCTCTGTAAGTACGGGGGCACAGTAGTTGTGGAATGCAATCACCTGCGGGCAAGGCCGGGATCAGAGAAAAGTCCTGTCCCGGATATTTAATCCATGTGATGTCACCATCAATAGCAATTGTGGTATCACAAGCAGTGGCGTAACTACCGCTATAGAAACCGTAGCGGCTGCTACGGGGCCCGCAGCATGAGGGAGCCCGTGCCACCCGCCAGCACGGGCCCCCTCTCCCATGGCCGGAGGCTCCGCTAGCAGCTGCTATGGCTGCTACAGCGCGATGCCACTGAAGGGGTTGTTCCTACAAAAGACATGCATCCCCTATCCACAGGATAGGGGATACATGTGTGATCGCTGGGACGCCCAGCGATAAGGAGAACGGGGGACCGAAAGTCCCCCGAAGTTGTCCATGGCAAACCTCGGACTTCCGGGGTCTGTCTGCAGCTCCATAGATATGACTTGCGCACCGGTCGCGCTTGTGCGCATGCGTGACCAGCGCTCTTTTAATTTTTATTGAACTGTGCAGACACCGGAAGTCTGAGGTTTGTTATGGAGAACTTGGGGGGACTTTTCGTTCCCCCGTTCTCCTTATCGCTGCCAGCGATCACACATCCTGTGGATAGGGGATACATCTCTTTTGTAGGACAAACTATAGGCGGTTTTTTTTTTGGGGGGGTCTGTATAGCGTTATCTACAGGGGGGGTTCTGTATGGTGTTATCCACGGGGGGGTCTGTATGGCGTTATCTACAGAGGGAGTCTGTATGGCGTTATCTACAGGGGGGTCTGTATGGCGTTATCTATAAGGGGGATTCTGTATGGCGTTATCTACAGGGGGTGTCTGTATGGCGTTATCTACAGGGGGTGTCTGTATTTTGTTATCTACAGGGGGGGCTGTATGGCATTATCTACAGGGGGGCTGTATGGCGTTATCTACAGGGGGATTTGGGGCTGTAAGACGTTATCTACAGGGGGCCTGTAAGGCACTAGCTACAGGGGGCTGTCTATGGTGCTATCTATAGGGGGGCGCTGTGTGGTGGAATCTATAGGGAGGCACCATCTACAAGGGGGGGGCTGTGCGATACCCAGCGGAGGGGGGCCCCAGTCAAAAGTTTGCTATGGGGCCCAGTCTTTCCTAGTTATGCCCCTGATCACAAGGGAGGGTGGTCTCCTTCCTAGGTGATTGTCAGACCCGGTGACAGAGATCCCTGTCTGCGAGAAGAGAGCGTGCACGTAAAACCCCAATCTCAAATTCGTAACCACTCTGATCGACAGAGTCTAAGGCTACTCTAAGGTGTTCGCCAGAGCCGACCGCAAGGTGGTCTGGTCTTTGCTACTTAGAAGCCAGGTTGTCTTAGCAGAGTACTGTGTTGGATTAGAGTTGCAATGCAGGCAAACCTGAGCTGGAAACCAGACAGCCCGAGGGTTAACTGAAAGTACAAAACTAGAGCAAGGGGTAATCAGGCAAAGCAAAGATCAAAACAAGCCGGGAGCAGTTAATCAGAATCGATAAGCAGATGGTAAACGAGAGACAAGCCGAGGTCAGTATTCACGAGGTCCAGAAGTCAGTAGTGCAGGAAATGTCAGGAGCTTGATCAGAACATCAGAAAATAGGAGAATCACAAGCAAGGGAGAGGTGGAAGAAAATACTAATCCACATCTGACAGGCGGAAGGACAGACAAAAGAGATAGGCACAAGGTAAAACAGACACGCCCAAAGCCCAGAACCGTAGTCATGGTCATTTTAAGGGAACAGATATTTCGTAACAGGAGTAATGCATTGAATGCATGCATTACAAATGAAAAAAATAAAATGTCAAAGTCTCCTTGTAGGGGATATTATATATCCCCTTAATCAATATAACCCGTTAAATAAATTTAAAACATCAGTTGAAGGCTATGTATATTTTCCTCCTAAATGCAAAATATAGCATGTTTCTAAATTAAATCTCTCAGTACACTTTTCCCAAAGGGCTAATGTAATCTGCTCTCAGTAGATGAGAGTGTGGAAAGGGGGGAAATCTTCCAAGTGTTCAGGGAGGGCAGATCACACAAGCTGTCAGTATCATAGTGTAGATAGGGCGGAAAGCACAGAGCAGGGAGGTGGGAGAGATCACACAGGCTATGAGTCAGATTCTTTCCCTCTCTCCACACTCTCCTCTGCCGTCAGTACCAGTGGATGGATGGATTTGAGTGAGAATTTACAGGAGACCATCTGTCTACAGGAATTACAGACTCTACAGCAGCAAAATTGTAGGAAATTTTAAATGAAGACTCTATAGAAAGTTGCTTCTTTTTGCATTTAGTTAGCAAATGGGCTAAAAAAAAAAATTACAAAGCCTATTTGGAGAACTACAGAAAATTGTCGGCATCCTATTTTTTTGCACATTTTGCGTAAAAAAAAATAAAGACAAATTAACCCCTATGTACAGGAAAATTCACAAAAAGAAGACATCCCTACAAACAAAAACAAGACCTCACACAGCAAGGTCAGTGTAAAGGTAAAAAAAGTTATTGTTTCAGAGGCAAAAAAGGAAAAATAGGCTGTGTCCACAAGGTCAAAATGATTTATGCCCTAATGGGGCTAAAGGTTATCCCTCTTTGGACAATGCCTATTTGTTAGAATGTCTCCTTGGCAAGCTGATTACAAAAAGATTCCCCTTGCTTGGGACACCAGTGATAAGATGTAATCTGTGAAAAACTTGGCAGTGTTTCATTTCCCTGCAGTGTTACCATGGGAAACTAAGCATTAGACAGTGCTTTTTCATATCAATGGTGCAATGCAGGACAGGTCCTCCAGAGTGAGAGACACTCTTTGTAACCGCTCTCCATTCTAGACAAAGGATCCCACTCTATTAACCCAGAATTCCCTTATAGATATATGAAAATGTTTTTTTTGTAAACTAGACAACCACTTTATCGAGCAATCCTTTTTAGTGTTTTTGCGCATGTGATGTGTTAATGGCCCTCCATTTTTTTGTAGATAGTGAAACTTTTTGATTAGTTATTTTTATTTATATTACCAATTCTTTAGAAATTGTTAATACATGTTTCTTGATTTAGGTCACATTAGTAGAGTGTTTATTAATATTTTTTTTATAATTCCTTTCTATAATACCTATTGTGGTTTACCACCTATTTCAATGTGGCCCACTAGCTTAAACAAATGAAAGACCTCCGGCTTACATTGATACATTGCAGTGGATGGAGTTGTACTCCTCACATAACCAGCTCATAGCATTCCCTAGACTAAATAAAATTGTAACAGACTCTAAACCATAAGAAGTATTATATCTGTATAGTTTTCAGCCTATGCAATTGAATAGGAATGTCAGTATTCACTTACAGAAAACCAAGATCTTTAAAATTATGTAGAGTTGATATTTAAAGTCTGTTAGAAAGCTGTGTAATTTCCTTATACAATAATTAAGCTTTATTTACATAAAATTGGAAAACTATTATCATTGTTGACCATCATAACCTGCACCAGAGGCAGACACCAACAATAGAAGGGCCCTTGTGTAAGTACAGTATATAGGCACCTTATTTTCCGACAGCCAATTTTATGACAGTGGGGTGTTATGAGTAGTCCCCCTCATTTATGGCTGTCCAAAAAATCCCTCACTGATTTGCCAATTCACCAATAATTGGTAGACATGGATGTGAATGAGCACAGTCCCTTACATGGGATCTAATAGATAGTAAGAAGAACTATAATGATTGTTATTTTTTTTTAGAAGTTGATCCCTTGCTTTTATCAACAAGAATAGACTATGTATTAAAAGTCATGTCTCATGACCCATTGAATATAGGAGATGATCACTGTGGGTCTGGGTCTATAGACCCCCAACAAACACCTTATCTTGTTAGGGTAAGAAGCCATCTGATACTTATTTCCCCTGCAGCAGATGAATGGCCTGGTAGATAATACATTGAGAGCCGGCGTCCACCAGGACAAAAGCCACTGTATGTAAGTGGTTCTCCGCTCTGGCTTATAGAGGGGGTCTCTAACATCCTGATGGGACCACCACTATCATAACCTAGAAACTAGTATTTCCTTTATATTAAGAAGACAATTTGCATGTGTTTTTCATAGGAAAATTGCCTAAAAGTCTATTTTTTTTGTACTTCTTCTTGTTTTTATTCACAAAATCTTGTTTGACAATCTTTAAAGATGAAATAGTTAGAGTCTAGATCCCTGATGTGTCGGAGATTAACCTTTTTTATTTTGTAGGGCATGTTTATTTAGAACACTATTCTGAATTGTCTAAAGAAATTCTGATTCTTCGACACTACGTGTCATCTTGTGGATGTTCTAAATCTGTCACATAATTATTCAGAAGTACAGCCCACATGCAATCTAGAATTGAAAACACCGTAGAAAATAGACTGTCTGTGACATGAGCAAAGTAGAGCAGAAAGACACACACTTCTAAACTAGTGAGATGACATTGGTCACACGTACTCCAGCTAAAGATAATGAGCTATGTAATGTCATGTGATTCATTAATTTATACATTTTGAAGAAAATATTAAAAAAATTCTTTAAATCAAAAAACTCTCTTGATTCACTGAGTAATTCTAAAATAATATCATATTAATATTACTGTTCCTTTTAATGAAAATAATCAAAAATCTGGAAGAAGTTACATACAAACAAGGGATCAAAAATACTACAGATGTGTCCTCCCATGACTTATCTCTAAGGTCTAGTTCATATCGAGTTTTAGCCTAAGTTTCCTTGTTGATAGGGCTCCATTAACCGGATGGCGGTCAAAAGAATGTCCTCTTGCTCTCTGTCGGGCTAACAAACGTCAATATACCTTTTTGTTAGTGGACTACACTTTTCCGGATCCAGCAAAGAAATATATATATATGTTTTATTTAACAAGGGGGCCTATGGGTTAACGGATGTCACTGTATGGCATCGATCAATGGCCTCTGTTAAACGTATGCTTTGGGAAATCAGCAGCTTCCCCCGGACTGGTGCGCATTCTACGCTCTGGTTAGGGACTCCGGGATTGCAAAGCTCCTGTCATTACTGTTCATATTTGGACAGTGATGTCAGGAGCTTCCCAGGGCTGGGATCCTCCGGCAGAGCGATTCCTGATGCTTCATCTTCCTGGGGACACCGGTCCTGGGGAAGCTCCTGACATCACTGTCCATATACTTATTTAGCAAACTTTAACTTGACTTTAACATGAACGAGGTAAATACACAGTGGTAATGAACTTTAACTTTACTTTTTTAATGGTTTTCAAAGGTTTAAGTGGTAAATTATCACGCTGTGGCAAGTTATAAGAGTTAAAATAAGGATTGCTACATCTGTACGTACAGTGACTTCAGGAGCTTTACCAGGGCCAGAGTTTCTGGGCGAAGTATCCCACTGTGTGCCATACATTGCAGCCTTCCATCGGAGGTATATGCCGGGAGTCCTCCAGACATTTCACTTCAGACGGAATGAAAAATGTGATGTGAAGTAGGCCTAAAACCAACATATCCCGAGATGTGTGGCGCGAAATGTTAAACAAACATGTAAAAAAAAAAAAGGAAACCACCAGTTAATGCTTCAGACTAATGCCACCCGTCAGCCATCCATTGCCCTTAGACCCTTACGACAAAAAGAGATGTATGTTTAGCGTACATGTTTTTTTATTGGGTGAATGTGATGGATGCCTCAGATGGATGCCAACAGCCATCCGTTGGCCATCTATCGCCCATAGACTAGCATTCAGTTATGTGTACGGATTGTATTGAATATGTATCATGGAAAAATTGTATAACTTAATGCAGTTCAAGAGAAAATAGCACATCTGTAGATATCCTCATGAAGGAAGATAATTATCTCTCTAGAGCCACCTGTAGGTGGCTACACTATATGCAGTGCTATTTACAGATGAGTTACTCTAGTTTGACTGATAACCTGAGTTAGGTTTCAAGGCTATTGAAAGGGTCAGACTTTGACCAACCAATCTTCCTTCTGGAGGAGAGCTAATTACGTACTTTTTCCCAGGGAGCATTGCCCTTAAGACTTCCCACTAGCTGGATCTCCGCAAGGAGAATCAGTACATTCCAAGTATCCAAAATGTAGCATAGTTGTGGACCTTCCTAGATTACGGAGACAATCTGGTTTCTGTTGTCAGCAATTTCAACTGCAATACATTTCGTTTTTGGTACTTCGAAAACAGCTCTTACTCCCTTTACTACATTTTGTGCCAATGTAAGACAACAGGAGATTTCCCAATACATAGAAGATGAGGGATCCACAACATATTGTATAGCTGACAGCTCTCAACATTGTGTAAGCAAATGACATGTAACAAGAAACATGACAAACTGTTTATTGTCATAATAAAATGGTCAACATTTTGGATGAACATTAAGCAATTACTCAGGGAAGTTTTCCATACGCATACAGTAAATCTAACATGCCAAATTATAAATCATGCACAGAGGCGTACGTTAAAATGTCTCAGCAGCAATTCAAAATTTGTAATGACGCTCCCTATTTTACCATGTGCCATTTATAACACTGGTGTCATCTTAAGTGGCAAAGGGAAATAGGGTCCCTCAGGCACCAGGAACCAGATGCCTTTGCACTCCCTATACCTTTGCCCCTGATCAGACATATGTCAAAAGTGTGTCCTTTTGGCATAAGTTTGGCTGGTATTTATTGGTATAGCACTCCCTCAACTATATTTAATAACATAGTTCAATACAGTCAGGAAAACCATGCTGCTGCTATGAGTTTATTGGAGATAGGGGAGCAACCCTAGTTGATCTCATCCCCTTTGCTACTAGGTGACATGAACCTGTGCAGCATTCCCCTTTTCAGAAAAACTGTGCTGGGTGGCAATATCTGGCACTATAATGGGGGGCCCATTTTAATCTTTGCTATGGGCCATTAGCAGATGTTTCCAACTGGATAAGCATACATTTGCATATGTCTGGGGCATGAGTCCGGCAGATTTTATTTTAAAATGCTCCAAAAGAATGCAATGCTAGAATGTTGTGGGGAAAATAGCCTTGGAATCCAAGGTAGGTATATGTGAGTAATGTACTTGTTGTGTTTGTATTCATGGAAATTACCAGCATAAATTAACCACCTCGGACAACTGTAACGACACAAGGCAGCAAAACTTTGTACCAACTAGGTGTCAAATTGTTATCCAACTAGACAGTGGAAGGGAAGAAAACTATGGAACACATATTACAATACTGGCAGACAACAGGAATACTTGAGAGAAATACAAAAAACAGGAACTCACTGATTAGCTCTCCCTATGTATATATCCCTGGATCTGTCCCTAAGCACTGACCCTGACATCAGACACCACTAACCCTCACTATCCCAAACACTGTCCCTAATAGAGTCCCGAATCTGAAGAACTTATTCATAATACACTAGGAACTAGAGACAACGAAAACAAAAATAACAGAGCCAAAACTCAATTGAGACAGGAATAAACTGAACTATTAAGGCTGGGTTCAGATTGTGTGTTTTTGTTGCATTTTTAACATGCCTTTTTTGTTGTGGTTGCTGGACTCCCATTGAGAAAAATAGGAGTTTCTCTGCCAAAACAAAGAAATGCATGTTAAAATCGCAACAAAAACACACATTGTGTACCCAGCCTAACAAGACCAAATGCCAAAGCAAACAGGGACTGAGGAAATACATAACCGACCTGGAAAAACACAAGACTAGGCTGGAACACTTGATCAGAGCCGCAAAAGCAAATACACCTAGTAAACTCTTTAGCCGACACCCGAATGCTGATGCAAGGGATTCTTAAGGAGAGGTAAACCAGTCAGGTTGCTCTCGCTAAACAAGCCACAGTGGTTCAACTCCGTTCGGTCATCTGATCTGCACTGATAAATCAGCTGTGCAGCATTTGCTTTAGCAGCTGACCGAGCTGCTGCTCAATAGCTGGGAGACGGCGACCCCGTAGGAACAGACCTGCTGCTCATAACAACAACATTGAATCACCAAAGATACATTTTTTATTTTCTTAAACATTGCACTAATTACTAGCTTACAGTAGGGAGGCATTATGATACTGATAATGCAATTCCAAAATATAATATAGAAAGTTATTCCAATGAGGAGTTCTCGTAAACATTTAACCTCTTCAGGACCACAAAGTTTTCCCATTTTTAGCACGTGTTAGTTTAACACTAGAACTTCTTTTCATTTGTTCTACTATCAATATAATTTTTCGGCTTTTTTTTGTGACCAATATAGGTTTGTTTGTTTTTTTTTACCATTTTTATATGTTGATTTTGCTTCTGTCTAATTACTAGGCTAATAGTTTGTAAAAATCGTAAAATAAATAATTGTTTTTTTAGTTCAAGATTATAATTCATATAACATAACAATAAAATAGACTTTATATTTGTGTTCGGCATTATCTACCATGAATTTTAATGTATGTCCAATTTCGGGTAATTGGGTCATGGCGAGCTCCATGCTTTCGACAATGTCGTCTAAAAAGGGTCCCTTGACAAAAAGTAGATCACAAAGTCTGCCATCTACTGGGATTCCCGGTGGTCAGCTTTTTTTCTGTGGAGAAACCTGGCAGTAAACCTGTTCAATTTCCCTGCAGTGCCATCTCAGGTGAAATTAAGCATTACACAGTGTCTGTTCAAATCAATAAGCTGTATGTGTAATGCAGGACAGGACAGATGAGAGAGACTATTTCTAACTATTCTCCACTCAGGCTAATAGATGAAGATCCTGAACTAGGGACGCCCTTCTATTACCTCAGAATTTCTTAAAAAGTTATATAGAAATGAGTTTTCTAAACTGGATAACCCACTATAAGGACTTCATACCGCCCATCACAAATTTATGGCAGGAATTCCTTAAACAGTTACTGCTGCCCCTTTCATGAACCACAGGTTACACGTGATGTTACAATGAGCATGAAGATGCATTGTATTAGTAAAAAAAATAAAAACATGCTGGAAACTATATCAATGTAAAAAAAAATACTCATGCACTGAGTGAATGTGTGAGTTGTGTGTCTAGGAGTCCTGCTTATTCATTGGCAGATTCTCTGTATTAAGCTGGGATATAGAGACGCTTCCATCACAGGCTAGTGGGCGATGAAGCTCCCAGCTTTGAAAGTGACTGTGGTCGCTTTGCGAGCCGCAATTTGCTGTTATCATAACACCACAGTGGCAAGAAGTCCAGCGTGTTTGGATTCCTTGCGACTTTGGTGTTGTGATTGTGGCACATTCACTTTCATTACCTACGATGCAAACAGCACCACACAACGATCTTTTGGCCGTGCGACCTGTGTCATGTCCAAAGTTGCCGTGTAGCCTTAGCCTTATAGATTATATAAAACTCTAATGCTGGACAGCACAGAAAATTCATAGATGTAGTTATACTTCAACCCCTAAACTCCCTTAGACCTTTAGGGATATTATCATTAACCACTTTAAATCACTAACATTAAAATTTAAGTCAACCTCAGCTGCCATGCAATGCAAGGTATTAACCGAATTATTGCGAAGATTGACACCAAAGTAAGGCTGCGTTCACATCTATGTCGGGTATCCGTTCATGGGTTCCATAGGATCTTTCCATCAGGGGAACCCACGAACGGAATCCAAACTGAAACAAATAGGTTTCCGTTTGCATCACCATTGATTTCAATAGTGACGGATCCGGTGGAAATGCATTCAGTTTGTCACTGTGGTATGAGGGTTCCGTTGTTTTGACAGAATGAATAGCGCAGTTGACTGCACTATTGATTCCGTCAAAACAACTGAACCCTTGCACAACGGTGACAAATGGAAACCATTTGCATCGGATCCCTCACCATTGAAATCAATGGTGATGCAAAGAGAAACCTATGGTTTCCAGTTGTTCCAGAAAGGTCAGACAGAACCCATGAACGGAGCCCCGATGCAGATGTGAACGCAGTCTAAGTGGCATAATAATGCCCTGTTCACATAAAATTTTGGCCAAATGTTTAGCGTGTTGGTCGGGAAAGCTCCCGACAAACACGTTATATGTATTGATAGAGCTCCATTGCCAAACAGAGGCCAACAAAATATACTTTTGGTCTCCGACTGGCTGGTATATGTCAGTGTACCACATCTCCATCCGTCACGCATAGGCTATAATGGTATCAATTTAACAGATATGCCATCAACTCTCATGACCCCTTTGCATTATGGGTGACGGATGCCACTATTTGGCATCCGTCACAGTCTACATTTATACATAGGGATCTTCCCCCAATGTATACGTCAAACGTAGGCAAAAACATGTGAACATAACCTAACTCTGTATGACCTGCTCCTCTTTGGATCGTTCATCCCACAAAGATAACAATCCTGGGAGCAGCCACCATTGCACAAGGTGGGAAGGGTGAATTTTGCCCAGTTGGGAACCCCGAGTGGGTGTTTTTGTATGCTGGTGTGTAATAGTAAAAATGCTTCGGATTTTATATACAATGCTTTCCCTGTAAATCTCCAGACATAATTTACATGTTGAGTACAGTATTGAAGGTAAATAAATCACACTATGATATGTACCGCAGTAGGTCGGTAGCAGTAGAAGACAAACATTGCAGAATGTCAGGCTTCACCTAGAAATAACTCAATGTCAATAACTGCTGGCTCTTCAGCAGTTTGCCGCACTTCTGCTGATATGACCCATATGTTATTTGCAGAACAGTTATATTTTTCTACACTTTGTCAAGTTGCTGTAGGAAACTGTAGGAAGCATACATAAATCAGAGATCTCCCAAAGAGCTCATCTGCAAGCTATTTCCAGTAAATTGAAATCTTATTTTACGCTTTTTTGTCTCCTTTGGTAAATGTTACTATTCTCAGGGTTTTTGTTCACTTGAACTTCTTCATGCCAAATGTGTACACAGTTCATGTATATTTGGGGTTAGGAATTTAATATATTTTCGTATCTTAAAAGATAAGTAACGCTTATACTAGATGAAGACAATGATGTAAGAATTCAGATCGTCTCCGGTAGGTGTATCGACACCCCCGCACGGCCACGCTCAGGTTCAGACCTTCCCGGCCTCACTGGGCCGCCGGACATCTTGCGGCCTAGCGACACGAGTGAAGCCGCGGCCTCGATTACTAGAGGCGCGGCGGCCGCGCATCAGAGATCCCCGCCCGGAGCACTCACCGGAGCCCCTCTGGGTCTGCCTGTCAGCCCTCCGCCCTCGTCCTGGTGTGGAGGACTTGGAGAAGGCTGCTTTGCCGACCTTGTTTCGGCCGTGTCCCGCCGCTGGACTTGCGGCCTACCGCGGGAGGAGAAGCCGCGGCCTTGATTTGGGCCTCCCCGCTCACGGACGAGCCCCCCCCCAGTCCCCAGATAACGGACATCCCGCTGGAGGCCTCACAGGGGGAATCCTGGGCACCTGTGGCTGAGCTGACCTGGAGGTGAGAGGGAGAGGGGACCAGAACTAACCACCACCCTTCTGGCCTACTTATACCCTGCACCTGGCTGAGGGGGTCAGCCGCTGTAGCCAGCGTGCCCACACATATCAGGCCCTTAACTGCCATACCTGAGCCAGACCGGGAAACACAAGGGGCACCCTACGCATCTGCACCCTGCTCCACCTATATTGCACTGGAATATCCCTGCAGCTCCCCAGCACATTGCCATCTGGAACCATACTGTTATTGTCACTATACTATTATATGGATGGTACTAATTTCTGAGGAAGCCCTCTTGCCCACAGATTTGCACCTCTTGAGTAGGGGACATACCACCGTATCTATGCTGCATTAACTTGTCCACTCTTCTCGGATCGGCATCCAAAAAGCTTTACCATCAGCAATGAAACCTCCATAACCTTACACATGGTCTAACTACCTGATTCTACCTACCCGCAGACCTAGCTGCTTGTATGATGGTCAAGATTGGGCAACAAAAAGCAAGAGACGCTTCTGTACAGTCTAAAGCAACAAGTCTGGATAACTTCGTTAAAAAGCCTCAACTTCCAAACGCCAGAGATCACCTCTCCATTACCGCTGGACACGAGAAAGTCATGTCTGTTAAGGCCCAGGCTGCAAACGTAGCAGATGCTGACAGCGACATAGATGACACCGCGTCTACCAGGGACTTGCCCGTCTCCAGATCTTTTATTAGCAGGGTTCTGAACAAGGCACTAGAACCGGTCGTCAAAGAGCTAGGTGACATCAAACAAGAAGTCCGCCAGATTGGCAACAGAGTCGAGCAATTGGAGTCTACACAGGCCCACCTAATCCACCACGCAGAAGCTTCCACGTCCTCTTTTACCGCCTGTCAGACCCACCTGAACTCGGTCATGGACTGGCTGGAAGACCAAGACAACAGAGGGCGCCGTAATAACTTGCGCTTGAAGGGCGTATCTGAATCAATTCCGGACGAATCCTTGTATACCTCGATCAAACAAATTTTCGTTAAAATACTTGGCGACAGCTACCGGGATGAAATCAACATGGAAAGGGTTCACAGAGCTCTACGAGCCAGACCTAAGCCCCAAGAGCCTCCACGTGACGTTATTTGCCGCCTTTTTAGCTCAAAAGTCCGAGATGACATCTTGAAGCATTCGAGACTTTGTGATTCCCTCTTGTGGGAGGGTTCGAGGATCTCCGTCTACCAAGATCTGTCAAGAACCACGTTATCCAAACGTCAAATTCTGAAACCCTTCACGGAGGTCCTCCGACGCAACAACATCGCATACAGATGGCTTTTCCCCTTCGGCATCTCCTTCATGATTGAAGGTAAAAGATTCACAGTTCGGAAGCATGCGGACCTAGAGGTCGCACTGGTGGCCCTGAAAATTCCTGACCTGGAGGTTCCGGACTGGGCGGTGGTTCAGAACCTGTCCGACCTGCCGCCGTTGCCCCCTCACACACCCTGGGAAACCGCCAACCCACGCAAGACGAACAGGAATCGCAAAAGATCTGGGAAGCCGGCGCCTGAAAGAGTCTCCATGGACACTACTTGAAGGATCTGGGAAATCGGCGCCTGACAGAGTCTCCATGGACACTACTTGATCCCCTCGATTTCCAGGAGCACCAGGGGCTCCATGTATCCTTTTTCGTCCTTTTTCATAATACTCGTAATATAACCTCGTTATATGCAACCTGCGGGCTCACGCCCTTTCCAGAGTGATTTACAATGTTAGACCATTACATACTTAGCTTTAATGTTATTTTGAATGTTATCATTGCATAGCACTATCCCAAACCTACTATTTTGGTTTACCGATCTGAAATGTACTGTTATTATGGTACATACTTTGCCTAACTCCAGGCTTTTGTTTTGTTTTGTTATATCATTTTGTTTTGTGATACCAGTTTTAACCCTGTCTCTCCAAATTTTCGAGATGTTATTTGTACCCGCTGAGATACTGAAACTTCCATACAAGAAGGTGATGCCTCTATTTACTGTCCTCCAACTGTCTATTTCTCACCGCTACGTCACTTGGCCACCTGGTGGCGCTCTCCCTCTGTCTCCACCACTTATGCTTATCTATGACTAGTTCAGATATTTGTGTAACCTCCCTCAACACCAAAGGCCTGAATGGCCCCAGGAAAAGGAGTCAAATTTTAGCGCTCCTGAAAAAGGAGAGGGCTGACGTCATTCTTCTACAGGAAACCCACTTTAAACCCCAAAAGCTACCCACGCTCACACACTACCACTACACAACCTGGTTCCATAGCACCCATCCTTCCTCCTCCTCCAAAGGGGTTAGCATAGCTTTTAAGAAGAATGTACCCTACATCCACTCAGTGTCTAAATCTGACCCAGAAGGTAGATTCCTTTTCATTAAAGGAACTCTTGCTGGCTCGCCCGTCTCCTTTGCGAATCTATATGCTCCTAATCAGGGTCAGACCCAATGGTTAATTAAAACATTAAAGTTATTTAAAGAATTTGCAGAGGGACTTATGGTGGTGGGGGGAGATTTTAATGTTTCACTAGATCCCCTACTAGATACGTCCTCTGCCAGGTCACCCATTGCGCATTCTTCCCTCAAAAGAATTAGAAGCTGCCTCCAGCACCTGAACCTGATAGATGTCTGGCGACTACATTTCCCTACTACTAAAGATTACTCCTTTTATTCCCATGTCCATGGGTCCCACCATAGGATCGATTATCTCTTTATCTCCAGTAGACATCTACCTATGGCAACTGCCCCTCGCATAGGCTCGATAACCCTATCTGACCACGCCCCCATCTCCCTTAACCTCAAAATGGAGAACCTGCCCCCCAAGGCGTGGACTTGGTCCTTGAATGAAACCCTTTTAGATGACCCCCGCAATGTAACTTCCCTATCTGCCCATCTTGTCGACTTCTTTCAGAGAAACGAAACTCCTGACATCTCAATGCCAATTGTGTGGGAAACGCACAAAGCCTTCACCAGAGGGGAGCTCATTGCCCTTGGTGCTTATTTAAAAAAACAAAGAGGGAAAGAGCTCGACTCCATACTCTCGCAGATTTCTGCTCTTGAGAGAGTGGGTAAACGCTCACAAGCGCTTGAGATACAGGGGAATTTGAGTGACTTACGGAAGAAGTTGAAGGATTTACTTAATATTAAGTCAGCAAAAATTTATCAGCGCTGCTCTTTCAAATTTTATGCGCACGGGGATAGAGGCTCCAAAGTCATGACCAAACTTCTTAAAAAACGTACGGAGCTGTCCTTTATCAAAGACATCAAGACCTCCTCTGGTTCTCTATCTTCTGATACTGGAGATATAACAAGGGAGTTCTTGCAATACTATACATCCTTATACAACTTGCCCGAACCGTCGGACTCGCACGCTCTCACGGAACAATTTCTCCAGCATATAAATCTTCCCTCCCTCACGGACGTAGATAGAGACGCTCTCACTCAGCCCTTTACATTAGACGAACTGTCCAAAGTTCTTTCATCCATACCCAATGGTAAAAGTCCTGGACCTGATGGCTTCCCCATTAGCTACTATAAAAAGTTTAAACAGGTATTGTTACCCAAATTCCTTAATGTATGCAATAGCCTTTTGGAGGGCTCTACGCTACCGCCACAGGCTTTGGAAGCACATATTACCCTGATACATAAAGAGGGTAAGGATAGTGCTGAATGTGGAAGCTATCGACCCATCTCCCTCCTTAACACGGATCTCAAGTGGTGGGCAAAACTTCTGGCCAACAGACTCAATCCTCTCCTCTCCCGCTTAATCAACCCCGAACAAGTGGGGTTTGTGCCCGAGAGAGAAGGCAAGCATAACACCACCAGACTTATTAACATAATTCATCATGCTACACAGAAGGGGATCCCTTTAGTCTTACTAGGGACCGATGCCGAGAAGGCTTTTGATAGGGTCAGGTGGTCCTTTATGCTTGCCACTCTACATAAATTTGGCTTTCCTGACAAGTTTATATCTGCGATTTTCTCTCTATATACTACGCCCAAGGCTAACTTACGCTTGAATGGCACAATTTCACCCTCCTTTAGCATAAATAACGGAACAAGGCAGGGCTGCCCCCTTTCCCCAGCCTTATTCATCCTCACCTTAGAAACACTCATTCAGAAACTCATACAGACTACTGATATCTCAGGCATACAACTGGGGAACCACATCCACAAGACAGCTGCTTTTGCAGATGACCTCCTGCTGCTGGTCACTAACCCTAAACAAGCATTCCCCTTAATACTGCAAGCCTTTAACTCCTTCGGTTATGTTTCAAACTTCAAAATAAATTATTCCAAATCAGAAGTCCTTAATGTTTCAGCGCCACTGGCGGATATATGTGATGTACAAAAGCTAGCCCCGTTCCAATGGCCGCAACATAGCATCAAATATCTGGGCGTTAAGCTTACTAAAAAATCCTCCCAACTCTATGCCGCAAATTTCGTCCCCTTGCTAAATAAGATTAAAACCCAGTTACATTCCCTGCGGATCCCCTTCCTATCTTGGGTGGGCAGGAAAAACTACCTGAAGACTTACATTCTTCCCCAAATCCTATACGTGCTTCAAGCCATGCCCATTCACCTACCTAATACTTTCTTTAGCTCCATCAAGTCTCTATTCTCCAAATTTCTCTGGAATTCTAAAAAGCCACGACTAGCACATAGACACCTGATTCTCAAATCCAGCTCTGGGGGTATGGGCCTTCCGGACATTCTCACCTATTATAAAGCCGTACACCTGGGTAGGTGGGTTTCCTTGAACAGGACCAGAGACATGTCTCCAGTCCTAGCTGCGGAAAGAGCTCTTCTTTCTCCAGGTCTACAAGCTCGACTCTGGTGCCCTTTTTTAAAAACGGGACTTACAAACTCCATAAGTCCCACAATTAAAGGCACCGTTTTAGTATCCCAGAAATTTTTCTGCGACTGCACTCCGGTGAAAAAAACACTACCACTTACACCGCTCCACCTACTCCCGATACTCACTAATTGCACAGCTGTCCCTGATACCTACTGGTCCTCTTTAAAATACAATACTGTAGTCGATGTTTTTGGTGAGGGGCAAGTTCCCACCTTACAATCCCTTTTGCCTGTAGATACTCATCCACCCATCCCCTTCTTACACTCCTTAGGTTTCAAAGAAACAAGCAGCCTCTTCCTGAAGATGTTTCCGGATATCTCAGAGCCCTCCTGGTTGGAGACATATTTGCTGCTACCTGCTCTTCCTAGGGGCCTAGTCTCTAAAATATACTCTGGCTTGGTTTTAGATGGCTCTCCTGCCAAACCCAGCTTTCTTCTGGCCTGGGAGAAGGAACTGGAGGTTATCTTCAGCAGGGAAGATACGTCTTTTATTCTAAAGCACGTATTTGGCTTCTCTAGATGCGTTAAAATTCAGGAGAACTCCTTTAAAACCACAACCAGG
The DNA here is from genome assembly GCF_050947455.1 of Rhinoderma darwinii. Taxonomy (NCBI): domain Eukaryota; kingdom Metazoa; phylum Chordata; class Amphibia; order Anura; family Rhinodermatidae; genus Rhinoderma; species Rhinoderma darwinii. The sequence continues at coordinate 52,527,294 of NC_134699.1, forward strand.
TGGTACAGAACTCCAGATTTTTTGTACAAAATCAATCTGATTCCAACCAACCAGTGTTGGAGGTGCAATGTGGGCGTGGGTAGCATATCGCATATTTGGTGGGACTGCCCCTCGATCAAGCCCTTCTGGGATAAAGTGTCTGACACAATCCAGAAAGTAACGAAACAAGCGCTCCCCCTCGGGGCTCCTCTAGTCCTCCTATGGGCTCCATCTCAAAACTTCCGCCCGAAGCGTAATGATCTGATAACTCAAATGATTACAGTGGCTAAACTACTGATTCCACTCCATTGGAAATCATCCGCACCCCCGACTTTCCGTGAGTGGTTAGATAAGATGGACTCTGTTGGCAGAATGGAGGAGCTCTTGAGCTGGGAACTCAGAAAGCATGAAGACTATCTGAAGGTGTGGTCTCCGTGGCTGACTTTTCGGGCCTCTCGTCCCCTCCCAAACTGAGCTTTCCCTAGCCCCTTAGGATCTATGGGAGGTGGCTGGTGTAGTTGCTCTTAAGATTGTACAGACCTCCTCCACATGGGGAAACCGTAACAATACCCCTTCCCTCTCAAACCTTGCAAGACATTGGTTTTCTCTCTCTGTATCTCTTTCGTATCTCATTTTCTCTCACGCTCTGACATGGGTACCCAGTTTATTGTTACTAACGTTACTTCTTTATTGTTTATTGTTTCTCTTCCTGCATGATCATTATTGAACAGAACTTCGGCCTGCGTGCCGTGAGATTTATCTGCGATTTCCCGTGATCTATGTGCGGATGCTTTTCTTTTATACTGTTCATCTTGTTGTATATTTTCAATAAAACAAAGATTTGATAAAAAAAAAAAGAATTCAGATCAAAGATTGGTGATATGCTACAGGGCACCTGACAAAATTTTCATGGCAGTTAAAAAATATTCAGAAGGACAAAAAAACGCGGTATACCACCCAATGTGCGCAGCATGGTAAAAGATTGCTTATAGGATATGTTACACCAACTGGTTTCAAAACATTATTCTCCCTTAGTTGATGGCAAAGAATTCTAAAACAAGTACCTCTAAAAATCTTGTAGCCAACTTGGCTCAGACACAATCTTAATGCTATGTGCACATTGCAACCATTTTTTAACCCATTTGCGCACCACGCTGTAATAGCATGTCGTGGTGTGTGTGTGGGGGGGAATGTATGGAGCATACTCACGCGCTCCATATGATGCAGGTGTCAGCTGTTTTGACACCCGGGACTAACGGCCAGGAACAGTGATCGCGCTGTACCTGGCTGTTTAACCCCTCAAATGCTGCGGTCAATCGCGACTGCAGCATTTGAGCAGTTAAAAAGAGGTTTTTAGTAGTATATATACATATATAAAAAGTTCAAAAATAAACCCTTTTCCTATATTTCCTCTAAAGTAATGTAACAAATAAAAAAGTTAACAAAATTGGTATCGCTGCGTGCGTAAAAGTCTGAAGTATTACAATATACCATTATTTTACTGTCACAGTAAACGCCGGAAAAAAACCTCTAAAAAAACAGCTCCTGTGCAGATCTATGTGTCTCCATGGTTACAGACTGCAAACAGACTTTTCACAGAATTAAATACAAAAGAATGGGTCAGGCCTCCAATGTTGTTGATGGTTCCAATAATTCTTTATTAATAATCCATGTCACACAAAATCCTGCAAGGGTGCATTAATACATCAGAAACAGCGGCTGGTCTAAAGCTACCAGATCAATGAATTAAACCGGATGACGGGTAATCACCCAAACATCGCCTATTTCTAATGTGTTTTGTGTGGTATGGATTATTAACAAAGACTTATTGGAAATGTATCACCGACATTGAAGTGCTGTCCCGTTCTTCTATATTTTGGACACTGCTGGTGGGATGGAGGTCAACCCACCAGGGAATTAGCACCGATACATATAAATCCGAAACATGGCTGCATTTTTGCTTTGAACAACCTCTGAGTTGTACGGAGCTATAGTACTGCCCCCATAAAAGTAAATGGGGCTTTTCTGTTCCTCTGTATGCCTCTGATTTCATACAGAGGGATACAGAGTTATTTTTATGCCAAACTTTGTATAAATCTGACAGAGAAAAAAAGTGGAATTCTCCATTGAACCCATATTACGGCTCTGTAGGATGGAGCCTTGTAGACTTAATAGTGCAGAGCCGCAGGGACTCAGTGTGCCACTATACAGGCCTTCGCACACGGCTCCGCCATGTGCATGGCACCTAATACTGTAGCCCCCATATTTAGAAATACATTAACTCCTTTTTTTACATGGACATCTAGACTTTAATAAATGAAAAAAAACAAAACAAACACACCTTTATCTTATGGTCTGCATACATTCATGAAATAACTCGGATCAAGTTTTTAATGACACCTAAAAATATGAGATTTTCATAGACATAGCAAACTAGATGTACCTCATGTTTGAAAAGTTGAAAAAAAATATATAGATGTCATCCTTTCATTAAATAAATTAAGACATTTTATTTGCATGTCCTTTAGGAAACTTTATAAAAATCCTTAAGATAAGCACCTAATTATTAAATTCAGGGTATGTTCACACTGCCGATTTTCAGCTGTTTTTTGGGCCGTAAACTCGCCGAAAAATGGCTAAAAATACGGGGGCTGAACGCCTAAAAACATCTACCCATTGATTTCAATGGGAAAAACGGCGTTCTATTCCCATGGGGCATTTTTTACCTCGTAAAAATAAGTGCATGTTACTTCTTGAGCCGTTTTTTGGAGCCGTTTTTCATTGACTCAATAGAAAAACAGCTCCAAAAACGGCCGTAAAAAACGCTTGTTGCTTAAAAAACGGTTGAAAATTAGGGGCTGTATTCCCTTGAAAACAGCTCCGTATTTTCTGCCGTTTTTTGTTAAGCGTGTGAAGATACCCTAACAAGACACACATACTCCAGAAGGACAAAAATGTGTTAAATGCAGTAGAATTAAGTATAGAAGCCAAAAGATGAGTTTGTAGATTTACCAAGCTTTAGGGAGATTATTATTTAACATCATTATTTTCCATTGAGCGCCTAACTTTTTTAACCTATATTTTTGGAAATACAAAAAAAGTACAATAATACAAAGTACAGAGTGCAACAAATTCACGTGAATAACAAGAATAAACAAAGCAAAATGGTGGTGGTGAGGCAAAATACCAATAAAGAATATGCTGGATATGAGATCAACATTTCTTTGAGCAAGAAGATATAGTAACAGTTACAAATGATAGGTCAGAAAATTACGAGGTATTACAAACTTAGAGTGTTCGTGGATAAGTGAACCGACATAAGGCAAATCCGTCCAGGAGGCCCAATTAAGCCGGCATCGCTGTCAAAATCCTTTTGAGGTAGCAAAATGTAATTCATATTGAGAGTGTAGGAAAACTCTATTGTGAACCTCCGAGAGCTTCAAAGCATCAGCTGATTTCCATATTTTTGCTATGTGAAATTTAGCAGCAATAATAATATGCCCTATGGGCCATATAAATTCTAACGGCGCACTGTCCCATTGTAAATCTAGTAAAGCTAGTGCAGGGGTTGGTTTGCATTCTGTGCCTATCAAATCAGAAATATATTGCAAAATATGTTTCCAAAATGGATAAACTAATTTACAAATAAGTAGTATAATGTACCTCTGACTCCACAATTTCTCCAACACATAGTTGAAGTATCCATTTTCATATGTTGTAAACGAACTGGAGTAGGATACCATCTAAATAGAATTTTCCTTACAGCTTCCAAATGATTTATGTATTTAGAAACTTTATTGGTATGAGTTGAAGGAACCTTCCACTCTTCCTCGGTAAAATTTTATCCCAAATCAAATTCCCATTGAGTCAAGAATTTTAAATTGACAAAAGGGTCATGTGTGATTAAAGAGTTATAGACCGAATTCAAACCCCTTCAAAAGGGGTCTTTTCAGAGTCTAGGAATTTCTGAAATAAGTAAGGGGTACCAAATATCCAAATATCCGACCTGATGTTTTTGAAAGAGATGTCGAATTTGTAGAAAAATATAAAACTAGTTCTATGGAATGACATACTCGTGTTGTAACACAAACAAAAAAGTTTACAGCACCAAGTCAATAGGTGTGCAAAGCCCAATAGGACTGGATCCAATCATCCGACACAATGGCAACAAAGAAGGGATTCAGGCAGCACATCCAAAAAAACAAGGAACCTTTATTCACCCATGCGACGTTTCAGCTCCTCAGAGCCTTTCTGTCAAATTATATACCGTAGCTGTTTGTAATAGGACACAAAAGCCTCTGCAATATCGGCTGGATTAAGTACCCAACCCTTTGTTGGATGGCCAATACAAGCGATTGTACTCTTAGCCTGTTGTCTTTTAATTTTCCTGATAAGAGCTGCTTACCTGGAAACTTTTCAAGCGCCATTTTGTATTTATAGAGCATGAGATCATGTAGTTGCTTATTCAGGTCCTGAATTTGAGAAGTGAGTTGTGTGTTGGGTTTAAGTTTGTTCAAACGCTCCAGTTGGTAAAGTAGGGCTAATATGGAATGTCTGAGCGACTCTTTTTTTTTTTTTTTTTTACATAAGCGGCTAATTTAATAAACATTCGTCTGATAACCACTTTATGACAGCACCAAAGAGTGGAGGCAAAAATCTCCGGGGAGTAGTTGAGCTCCAAATAGTGTTGAATGGCTGAAGCTATGGCTTCTCTGTGTTTGGGTATATTTAAAAGATAAGTATTTATACACCGCGTTCTTTGATTTCTATAATTATACCGTTCTAAAATGGAAAGAGTGAATGGCGCATGACCAGACCATGTGATATGACCAACAGAGGCTGTCTCCACAGCTTGGATCAAGTCACTATCAATCAAAAACATATCAGTTCTCGTATATGGCTTATGGAAATGGGAGAAATAAGTATAATCCCTTTCACCTGGTTGTAAATATCGCCAAATATCATGTAAATGTTCTTCCTTTAGTAATTGAGCTATATTGAGCCTACCACCTCCAGAAGCACCCGAGCAATGCATTTTGGGGTACACAGTGGTGTTAAAATCACCACAGACTATAAGAGACTCTACTTTTACTTTATTCAACAACTTTAAGAGTCTAAAAAGTAAATTTGTCTCTGGTTAGGGACATAAACACAGCACAAAGCATAAAGTTTAGTAATAATATTACAGGTGATTATAGTAATAGTACAGGTTAATACACAAAAATTGTAAAGTATCTCTAATCGCAAAAAGCACACCGGCTTTTTTCCCATTATTATTTGCTTTAAAGATATGAGGAAATCATCTATGGGAACATTTAGGTGCATTATTCTTCTTAAAATGAGTCTCCTGGACACATATAATATCATCACTATAATGTAATGCTTTTCTCCACAGACTGGACCTTTTAAATGGACTATTTAAACCATGAGCATTAACTAGTTGCCGACACAGGCGAGAATACTCGTCCTGAGCGGCAGATACTTAGCGCATTAGGACAAGCATTCTCGTCCTGCGTGACAGCCAGTGTCTGCGCGCAATCAAGAGCAGGGCAATGGCTGTAATACACAGCCATGGCCCCGCTCTAACGGCGGAGAGAAGAGAAACCTCTTCTCTACGTCGTTAACCCATTGAATGCAGGTTCTTGCATCAGCTCCAATGGAATTGGAATATTTCAAGCTTTGTTCACTTAAAAAAAATACCATAAATCTAAAAGTGCATAATAAAAACATGTTTTAAATAATATGTGATGGACTATCACTTTACTTTAATAATCATCCAGCATCGGACTATTTTTGTCTCCTGGCGGTTTAAGATGGCTACAATGTGGAGCTTCGTTTTATGGACCCTAGCAATCTAGTATTTATTATGTAATTATTCAATACACAAAGGACATATAGATTATTAAATAAACAGTTGACATACTGGAATGAACATATCCAAATAGAATTTTAAAATGTACGTTTTCAAAATATAGATGGTTTTATATACTAATAATAAAAGTAATAATAAAAAACTAATACAAATAATAAGAGTATGATATGTATTGTAATATTTTATATACAGCAGCTCAAACTTGGATGTTGCTAGCAGAACTTGGCGTATGACATTCCCTATTCTCCCAGCGATTTTCAGAAAATAACCGATAATTAATCCTACTGAGGAGCCAAAGGCTAGAATAATAGAAGGTCTCAAGTCTACTGTCATTGCATATCACTTATGAGCTATCTGCACTAAACTGAAGTCATCATCTTTGCTCTCCTACTTTGATGGTAGAGAATTTGTGAGATTATGATCCAGGGACCAAATGTTGGTGTCAAGGCCAGATCTTATAATTACATTTTGCAGTAAATTAAGCTTCTGGGCATAGTACTTTCTCCCTACGTATTCAATTTCCATTTTACTAATATTACTGCTTTGACATATACTCCTGTATTAAATTGAAAATTTAAGCTTGGTATTGATATAAATAGATAGATGTTATAGATTGAGATAATGTAGTTTAATAACATTAGAATATTACATAGAATTTCCAGCTTATTGCTTTTTACTTTGTGGAATGTATCTTTTTGAAATCCAATTTTTTTTAGATTAATCTAGAACATCAGCGAAAATTTGCCTAAAAAAATACTTAAATGCGTGGCGGAAGTTTACAAACAAAATTCTAGCCAGAGGGTAGCTAGATAATTCTGAGTATTTATACTGTTGCGGCGACAAGTGAAGAGCTTATCGCTGTCAATCTCCCTCTTGTAGATCTCGCCACACAAATATAAAAAAAATATATACTTACCTAGCCCCATTACCGAGAAGGACGGAGCTGCTCCAAAGCCTCCAGACAAGACCCTTGCATAGGCCAGTGTGATCCAGGGACGGATTATGTGCCAGCGTCTTATAGGCTGCAGGCCTAATGTGGCCTGTAGCCTATAGTATTCGATTGTATCTGCATTCTGAGGTCACAGGTACAATTGAATGTGACAGTCGGTAGCACAAGGGCCATCATTGTGCTAGCGACAGCACCGGGCACGAGGGGGCTCGTGCTGCCTGACCCATAAATATTTTGTGCCGGGCGGTGCAGGCCCCCTCATGCCTCGTGCCCTGTAGCAACTACTATGGCTGCTATAGTAGGCAGGGGCGCCCTGAGAGGATTGGGGGCCTTGGGCAAATGCCCTTTTTATCCCCCTAATGCGGGCCCTGCCTTCTGGAATAAATAATATATACTGCGCCCACCTGCAATTAATAATAATATACACTGTGCCCCTTGGAATAAATAATAATATACACTAAGCACCCTGAAGTGAATAATAATATACACTGTGCCCCTTGGAATAAATAATAATATACAATGTGCCCCTTGGAATAAATAATAATATACACTGTGCCCCCTGAAGTTTATAATAATATACACTGTGACCCTTGAATAATATACACTGTGCCCCCTGAAGTTAATAATAATATACACTGTGACCCTTGAATAATATACACTGTGCCCCCTGAAGTTAATAATAATATACACTGTGCCCCCTGAAGTTAATAATAATATACACTGTGACGCTTGAATAATATACACTGTGCCCTTTGGAATAAATAATAATATACACTGTGCGCACTGAAATAAATAACAATACACACTGTTCTCTCTAAAATAAATAAGGCACTGTGCCCCTGAAATAAATAAAACAAACTGTGCCCCCTGAAAATAAGAGTTCCCTCGCCCAAGTAAAATAAAATTACCTGTTCCATTTCCTGTGCTATCATCTAGGGATTCTGGCCAGTCTTGGCATCTGCGGAATGACGCAATTACATTGCCTGCATCACAGAGGAAAAGCTAAGTGGTGGAGCAGGGAGATGAAGGTTCCCTTGCATCCACCAGAGCCTAATTATTTAATTATATTCCCCCTCCAAGGTCGCCGGTAAAACTTGATTTAGGGGATCCAGATCGAGATGCCTTTCCTTCTCCGTTCCCCGAGCAGGCTGTTATTTTAACAAGTTCGGATATACTGGGGAAAACCAGATGGACCAAACCCCTGATCTTAATACCTCCAAGTCCTACTCTACAGATATCCACTCATTAGAATGTTGAGGTTGGGAGCAAGGAGGATAATTGTCTGATAGAAGCTGAACAGGAGTTGGAGCTGCTGCGTCCTTCTCCCCAACCAGGTCAGGGTGGTCCTCCTCCTGCAGGGCCTCCTGCAGGAGGGGAGGTGGAGGAGGGGATTCCAGGCACAGAGCACAAAGTAAGTGCTGCCCATGATTTATACTTGCTGCCTAGTGTTAATTTTGAAGAGAGGGATCGGAATACAGGACAATAACAGTACACGTCAGTGAGCCTTATCCTCCTTGGCTTGACCAAACTCAATTGATAACAACCTGTAGTAGAGCTGAAAGGTCCACTTTAAATAAATAATCCTATAAAATTTAATACTGTAAGGTCATGCGGATGTAGCCATCTTTATCTTGACTCTGATAACTTGTTGCAGCATAATATCATACAATAAAAGCCATTGAAAAGCCATTACAAAAGTCAGGTTAAAGTTTCTTGACACTGTGTATTTATGGCTACATCTGAACAACACACAGGGTTTGACACACGGACAAAAGAGCTGTAGGAACTCCATGTTCCGCCATATAGTGCCACCAAAATGGTTCTATGGGAACATACTTCTGTAATACAGGAGCATGCCATGATTTTTTTTCTATCGTATTCCATATAAATATGACTTGGCGCCATATTACGGCTCAGTAGAACTTGTAGCTTGTTTGGAGACGTAACATGATCATGTGCATGAGCTCTAAAGGTTTATTGTTATTTTTGTACTTCCCATTTTCTAAAAACCTTCCATTAAGCAGAGTTTTATGTTATTGTTATCTCTGCAGTGCAATTCTGCAAAAGGTGCTTAGAATCACAGAAATCTTGTCATTACTTTCCTTAACAATTAAAGGGTAACTAAATTTTCAAAAAACTTCTGACGGTTTTGATTGGTTGGGGTCTGAGCACTGAGATCCCCACCGATCCCTAAACCGAAGCGGCAAAAGCGCTCGGGTGAGCCGCTTGGTTTCTGATCCGCTTTTCTTGGAAAGCTGAGCAATTGGTGTACGTGCTCGATAGAAAGTCTATGAGCCTGTAAACCATCTGCTCCGCTTTCTGAGAAAAGTTGATTAGAAACTAAGCGGCTCAGCGCTCACCCAGGCGCTTCTGCGGCTTCGTATTAGCGATTGGTGGAGGTCTCAGTGCTCAGACCCCCACCGATCAAAACTTCTGACATGTCACTCTGGCATGTCAGAAGTTTCTTGAAAGTTTAGTTACCCTTTAAATAAATGTAACTAAAGATAATATTTGACCGTCCAAAAATTACCCTATGTACAATAATCCATACTACACCGGTAAGTCGTAACAGCTTGAAGTTCTGAGAAACTGTGACTTTCTTATCAACTTCATACCCTTAAAATCTGCTTTAAATTAGGTTTCAAAACATTTGGGGATTAATTGTTTTTCAGACAACATTCATTGCTTTTCAGCAAGCATCTTTTTAATGACGGTGGTTTGTCCCATGTGGTATACATGGGGTGGAAAATAGTTTAGAGGCTTTGCTGGAGTGGAGAAACATCTGTTTCTTACAACATTAGACATTTTATGAATCCCTTCATGACTGTAAAATGCAATCAGACACTTGATTTCTGAGGGTAATAGAGATCGTTCTGAAATAATTGACTATCATAAACTAAGGTGGCTAACAGTTCTCTTTGACAAAAATAAAAAAATGAACCAAGACTCGATGTTTGTTTTATATTCACAGTTTTAAAGTGAATGAAGACGGATATGAGTCTTAGATATAGAGTTGATGTGGTTTGTATGGCTCCCATGACACCAATATAGTCAATGTGCAAAGCCTGACGACACTGTTGGTTTTTGTCGAAAGTAAATTGTCAAGTAGAGGGCTCATTGTTTCATGCCACCTGAAGCAGATCGGGAAAGTCATTGCTTGATTTTTTACTATAAAGGGAAGATAATCTTCTCCATACAATTAATACAAGACTCGAACATCTAGAATATTACATGAACTATCAAAATTAGAGATAAATATATAGGGTGGTAAGAGAGGTACAAAGAAGTGAGTGGTCACCTGTTACTCGGATTGGCTCTTTGTTAGGGTGATCTCAGAATAAATAGTTGCCACCAAAAGAGACACATAAAGTCATATAGAAGTCATCACGAAGGTCGGGCAGACTGACTACTGCCTTTTGACCAAATGCATCATGGTCGCTTTTTGATGTGTCCTGCTTGTGTCTCCATAGTGAATGTAGGGTATGGGATGTACAGTTGTAGCCACCTTTTAGGGCTTGTCCACATGTAACAGAATTGCTGCAGAAAATGTCTTCAGCAATTCTGCAGATACTTGCAGGATTTCTGCTGCGGAAAAAAACGCACCATTTTCCGATTTTTTTTACTGCAGAAAATGGTGCGTATTTTGCAGTGTTTTTCTCATTGCTGTAGATGGTGATATCTCCTCTGAAATATGCAGCAATTCAGTCCACTTTCCGCAACAGCAATTGACATGTTGCGGTACAAAAAATACGCACCGCAGGTCAATTTCTGGTTGGAATTTTTACGCAGCGTGTGAATGAGGTTTGTTAAATCTCACCCACTGTGCTGCTACTGTATTCTGCTGCGTAGTTTTCAGCAGAATACGCAGCAATTCCGTTACGTGTGGACAGGCCCTTAATGGCTTTTGTTGTGTGATATCACGCTGCAGCAAGTTACCAGAGTCAAGATAAACTTTGCTACATCTGTATTGCAAATGAGAACGAATTGGTTAACATCGGGTACAATTGGTTAACATCGACTACAAGGAAAAAAGCCAATAAAAGTAAGGAAAAAAAACTTTTAGGCCCCATGCACACGACCGTAGGAATCGTCCCTAATTGTGGACCGTAATAACGGTCCGCAATTACGGACCTATTCACTTCTATTGACCACGGACAACTTCCTGTTTATTTACGGGAAGGTGTCCAGGCCGTAGAAATGTACGGCAAACGATAGGTCATGTCCTATCTTTTGTGTTTTACGGGCCGTGCTCCCATACTTTGTGTGGGAGCACAGGCCGAGAATGCGAGCGGCTGTCTGCGGTCATCGGCAGCCGGCCGAGTCCGCAATCGTGGCCCATGATTACGGGCATGGCCGTCTACATGGGGCCTTACATGTCATCAAAATGCTGCTTATTCAATATGGCTGATCAAGAATATTTCTGAGGAGCTTTACCCCATTTAGCCGTTTTAGCAAAAAATAACACACAACTTTGAAGCGTTTTCCACATGTTGACAGCTGACGGGCCTGGTTTCATACTCACTACAGAGAACATTATTGGTCAAAGCTCTGATTAAAGGAAATCTGTTACGTTAAAAATGCAGTTTAATCTGTGGGCAGCATATTATAGAGCAGGGAGAACTGAGCAGATTAAGACATTTTTGTAGTAAAAGATTTAGTATAATTTATTCATTTAAACCCCGGCTCATTCAGGGCTTTGGAGTCCAGTGGGACGTTCTACTCAGTGATTCACAGCCTTCCATTTATAAGTGTGAATACAGACAAACATGTCAGTCAGTATTACCGCCCACTGGACTCCTAAGCCAAGGTTGAAAATAATAAATTACTAATTTTACTGAATCTCTTACTAGAAAAATATATATCAATCTGCTCAGGTCCCCTACTCTATACCATGATGTCCGCAAATTTTTCTGCATTTTCAATGGGTCAGGTTCTCTTAACCCCTTCAGGACTTTTGCTTTTTCATTTTTATTTTTGCTTTTTCATTTTTATTTTTCACTCCCCGCCTTCCAATACACATAACTTTTTATATTTTTCCGTCACTAAAGTGGTGTGAAGACTTATTTTTTGCAGGATGAGTTGTATTTTCTATTGGAACCATTGTACCATATAATGTAGAAATTCACTGCCTGTCTAAACGTTTAAAATAATTTTATTGACAAAATTCTAAAAATAGGGCACTAGATGCCGAGAATCTGGGTACAGGCGTTGGCAACACAGATCGTAAATGCTGTTTGGAGTGTCAGAGATATGTTAGGTCACAGTATACTAGGTTGGGAGTGTCTGAGACAAACTGGTCACGATTTACAAATATTAGTTGGTCTGTTTGCCACAGATAAGCAAGATTCCCAATGCGTTTCTGCGCCCTTATAGCATAGGGGAGTGTCCTCAGGGGTATAAATGTCCTGGATACAACTAAATGCCGGTCAGCACATATGATGCTGTTTGTTTGGTTTTCCGGCGTGCACTAGACACTGATGACTGGTCTAGCGTGCGCCGGGGAAACCCTAGAGCCTTATACGGCTAAAGCCCCGCCTCCTCTGGTCACGACAACGGGATCTAGACCAATCGGTGAGTAAGACATCATAGATGACGCCCACCGAATAGGATGGCCCCTTAGTAATGTCGCAACCAATAGGATAGATGCATAAAGCATCAATGATCTCTAGGGGAGTTTCAGGCGGCCATACATACACCGCTGAACAACACTACAACGAATATAGTGAGTAGGGAAGTAAAGATTAACATGAGTGAGTGCCATACTAACAACGAGATGAATATATCTTGATGATAATAGGGAAATATGTCCCAAATGGATAGAAACACGGAATGGAAAATCAATAACCCCGTGATTACTGGAGGAGAACCGCAACATGCTGATATAAAACAAATCGGTACAGGGTCTGATACACTTAATGGAGGTAATGCAAAAAAGAGTGAAGGTGTGGCATAAATGCACGTCGAAGTATATATGGAACAGTTAGAGGAGAGAATTGAACAAAAATGTGATGGATTAAATTGGAACAAATTCAAATATTTAAAGAAAGGGAAGGTAGGATATTTGTTCATTAAGGCCCAGTAGCCTGATGGTTTGCATCCTGAAGATCCACTTGGCCTCCTTCTGCAAGATCCGCCTTTCCCAATCCCCCCTCTCACCAGTGGTTGAACATGTTCCATCCCCTGAAATTTAAGGACCATTGGGTCCCCGGAGTGGCACTCCCATACATGCCTGGAGACAGATGTGTCATGCTTCCTAATAATATCACAACCATGATCCCTGATTCTACATGTGAACTCTCTCTTCGTTTTTCCAACATATTGTGTCTCACAGACACAAGTAATAAGATACACTTCCCCTTTAGTGAGGCAGTTAATGAAAGATCTCACATGGAAAACTTCTCCGGTTGTCCTGCTCTTGAAAGTTTTACTGTTCCAAATGGAGCTACATGTTTTACATCTGCCACATCGTTACGTTCCCTTCAGTTTAGATGACAACCAAGTCTTAGTACTCCCAGCCTCAAAGTAACTGTGTACTAGTCTGTCTTTAATATTTCGGCCTCTTTTAAAAGTAATCTGAGGCCTGTCACCAACAAGGCTGCCTATATATGGGTCTGCTTTGAGGATGTCCCAGTAGAAGGTGAGTATCTTCCTAACTTCATGGTGTGCAGCATCATAAGTCCCTATCACTCTGATGGTTTCCTCCTTCTGTGGTGGCGGATAGGGAATCTCTCCTTAATCCTAAAATACATCCAGAGAAGGAGGAAACCATCATAGTGATAGGGACTTATGATGCTGCACACCATGAAGTGAGGAAGATACTCACCTTCTACTGGGACATCCTCAAAGCAGAGTGATAGGGTTCAAATTTCAAAATATAGAAAAAAAATTAAGGATAACTTAGCTTTACTTATTTTCCCTAAAATAATGTAAACAATAAAAAAATAAACATAATGGTATCGCTGCATGCCTAACAATCTGAACTATTACAATATAACGTTACTTATCCAGCATGCTGAAAGCTGTAAAGAAAGAAAGAAAAAAAGTATCAGAATTGCTTTTTTTTTATATCACCTTGCATTCCCAAAAATAATAAAAAGTGATCAAAAAGCTGCATGTACCCTAATATGGTGGCATTAAAAAAACGATAGAGAAAGATGAATGGAGAGAAGTGTAGGACACTGATTAGTCACTGATTGGTCAGCCTCATACACTTCTCTTCACAACACCCAGTTGGTCAAAAGTAAAAACACGCCCAGTTGTCTATGAAGAAACTCATTAGCATAAATCTAAAATTGCTCATAACTTGCTAAAAAATGATAGTTTTTCAAAATAAAAACCACTGTTGTTATCTACATTACAGCGCCGATCACATTATGTAGGAGACAGAGCACTTATTATCTGGTGACAGAGCCTCTGTAAGTACCGATATTTTGGTGTAGTCATTTTTTATGACTATATACTACTACGTTTCAAGCGTTGTCATCTTGTACCCTGGCTGCCCCATGTTGCACACTTAACAGGTTATTTGCTGTAAATCCACGGTGGTGTGCGCCGTTGCACCTATCTGTGTCATATACACGGACTGAGTGCTGGTATACACCTCTGGGCTTGGGCTTCACACACCCATCTGGTGGTTTCTAGCTCTTGTCCCCTCTACGTGTTCCTGAAGATGCATTTGTACCTAATCAGCAACTTTTTGGGGGCACACAGCCTTTAATAAACCGTATTATTGCCTAATAGTTCTTATATTCTATGGCCATACTGCCTAATTTAATTTTTCTATCACTCCAATATCTCCCCGTATAGAAATGGCCAGACACAACATGAAATCGTTGGGGGACGCAGACATATCAGGGTTGCAGGTGAGGAAGGAAGGGGTCAAAAGTTCAGGAGAAGAGCGGGAGAAGGGAAAGGGCGGTGGCCTTAAGGGGGCAAGGTTAAAAGGGGCATATAGGGTGGAGAGCATCGGATTTGCGCCATTCCTATGGGAAAAACAGTTAGCTCTTGTTCCGCCCCCCTCCAAAATGTTATGTGTTATGCGTTTCGCTTCATGAATTCTTGGTATTGCTGGTGTTTTTTCTTTTACAGGGGACGGCTGTTGGTGACCTGTAAAGGTGGAGTCACAGTGGCGTTGTGGCGGATTGGGTGTCCTTGGAGTTGATGGTAATTTGAAGTGGGGTATTCATCAGAGGTATGGTCCCTAACAAGTACACAATTGCTCATGGGTATGGGCGTATTTTGGCCCTTCGCTGGGTGGTGTCTCGGAGAGTGGTTTTTCATCCTTGGCAAGCCAACTGTGGATTAGAAAGGTGCCCCTGTGCCTCTAAGGATACGGCTGGGGGTAAGTAGCTATACAGGTGGGCAGTTCGGCGCCAAAATTTTGTAGCTCCAAGGACTTCCCTTTCCTCGTGAAGTTATTTATAAAGCTCTGTTGTATGTTCATTGTAAATATGTTAATAAAATGGCTGCTTTGGCTGAATTTATCCAACCCACTGTCCGTGTGTTTTACTTGGAAGGGTAAGTGGTAAGGAATAAGTTGGGGACATGGGGTCAAATAGGTTTAGGTGGTAAGAAGGGAAGGGGTTAGGATGCAGGTAGTTTAAGAATAGACAAGCTCTGTAATCCCGTGGTCATGTTATTTTATGCAGTCACAGGCTCTGAGCATAAGGGTATGTTCACATGCAGTGAACAGAAACGTCTGAAAATACGGAGCTGTTTTCAGGCGAAAACAGCTCCTGATTTTCAGACGTTTTTGTAGCAACTATTGTTTTTTGCGGCGTATTTTACGCCCGTTATTGGAGCTGTTTTTTAATGGAGTCAATAAAAAACTGCTCTCAAAACGTCCCAAGAAGTGACCTGCACTTCTTTTTCGCGGGCGTCTTTTTAGGCGCAGTATTTTGACAGCAACGCGTAATGTTAAGGCTTGTGGGAACAGAACACCGTAAATCCCATTGAAAGCAATGGGCAGATGTTTGTAGGCGTATTAGGGGCGTTTTTTCAGGCATAATTCGTGGCGTAAAACACCCGAATTACGTCTGAAAACACTGCGTGTGAACATACCCTAATACTTTTAGACATGTCTCAGCACTGTGTGCAGGCACACACAGGGTTAACTTCACAGCGTGGCTATTGGCCGTGTGCTGTTCATGAGGCCAGTGAGTGTTGCTACGAGGCCAGTGAGTGTTGCTATGACGCTCATAAACACTCCCTCACTCTTGTATGGGCACTTGCCCTCTAGTAATATGGCCGCTGTGGATTCTTCCACTCTTCTGCACATGTGAGCATCAACACAGCAATGTCCCATTGATTTCTCCCCTGCACAGGTGCATTAGCAGTGTAACGATGTTGGGCGAGCTCCCATAGTAAACACTTCCTACCATGCTGGATCATATGCGAGTCCTCCTGATCTGTATAGTCACTAGATAAGCACGGGTGCACTGTGTTACTTATCATAAAACAGACGCTACACTATACTATGAGTGATATTGCAGGTCTATTTATATGCCATATATGCAGAATTGTAATATGTATCACCCCTCTCACTGGGAAGCTCCCAGGCATCCACTATATGAACTGTATCTTGATATTTTGCTTGCTTGATTGTTCACTGATGATTGTAAATTGCTTATTCACTTGCTCATCCTTTATATAAGGTGTGTATACCCTCTAAAAAGGTGCTTGAGAAAGGCTCAGGATGTGTGAGCCGAAACGTTGCACTTTTGGGGTCACTAAAGCACCCTCTTTTTCACTATAAGCCTTTGTGAGTGCTGCCTATTTACTGCTTTTTGTCTAGAGGGACAGTGGTCAGTTCCCTAAGGGCCAGTTTACACAGAGTTTTTTGATGCGGAAACCACGTCGGGAAAACGCGCCAAAAAATGGCCGAAAATTCCTCCCATTGACTTCACTGCGAGAGGAAAAACCGTCTTGCGGGAAAAAGAAGCGTCATGCCCTATCTTCGGGCGTTTACGTCTCTGACCTCCAATTGACATCAATTCGAGGCAGAGAAAGCGTATTTTGCAGCATTTTTTGCCCCCGGCGCTCAATGGCTGCAGGCGAAAAACACTGTAAAAAATGAGGCAAATGGTGTGCAGGCAGATCAAAATCTGCCTCAAAATTCCAGACGGAAAACTCTGTGTGAACAGGGCCTAAGGCTTGCATCCCCTTTCATTCAAGCCTGTGCTGCTGGATTCTATTTTTGTATCTAGTTAGATAAGATCAGATTGAATCCTTCATATGAAAGTCCACTAGCCTTTTTGAATGCGGTCAAATTAATAAAATATACCATCAAAAGTAAACTAAAAGAATATTTACTTTAAAGAATATTTAAACATTATGGCTTCATTATTAGTTTATCTAGTAAAGCTACGTACTAAGCTATTAGGCCCTGTTCACACTGAGTTTTTTTTGCAAAATTCTGCCTGGAAAAATCAGGTTTGTTTTTTTTAAGTGGATTTGCACCGCAGGCGTTTTTTGACGTGTTTTTGTTTACCTATCTTCTAAAGGCAAAGGGAAAAACCGCAAGTTGTTTTTGACATAAAATGCATTAAAAAACGTGTCAAAAACCGCATCGGACGTTCGTGGTGTATTTTTCTGTCTCCCATTGATTGCAATGGGGTTTTTGAGGTGGAAAACGCCTTAAGATAGGACACATCGCTTATTTTTCCCGCGAGCGTTTTTCTCGCGGGAAAAAAACGTCTCCACCTCCCATTGAAAACAATGGGAGGCAATTTCGGGCCACTTTTGCCACGGTTTCCGCAGCAAAAAAAATGTAAAAAAAACTCTGTGTGAACAGGGCCTTAGGTTGAACAATCTGTGTCCCATAACATTGTCACATAGTTAAGTTGAGAAAAGACACAGGTCCATCAAGTTCAACCTTTCTCATATCAAATACACAATATTCAAAGCTAAATTATTTATAACCCTCAATGCCATTCATCAGTAAATAAACATCGAGTCCTTTTTTCAACACTGTCATAGTATCAGCCATTGCTTTCTTTCTTTCGGTACAGGGCGTTCCATAGTTAGACTACTCTAACAGTAAAAAACCCTTTCCCATACTAGTCCTTCTCAATGAATTAGAATATCATCAAAAAGTTAATTTATTTCAGTAATTCAATTCAATTCCTATATTATATAGATTCATTACACACAGTGATCTATTTCCAGAATTTTTTTCTTTTAATGTTGATGATTATGGCTAACAGTTAGGCTGGGTTCACACAACCTATTTTCAGACGTAAACGAGGCATATTATGCCTCGTTTTACGTCTGAAAATAGGGCTACAATACGTCGGCAAACATCTGCCCATTCATTTGAATGGGTTTGCCGACGTACTGTGCAGACAACCTGTCATTTACGCGTCGTCGTTTGACAGCTGTCAAACGACGACGCGTAAAAATACAGCCTCGTCAAAAGAAGTGCAGGACACTTCTTTCAGACGTAATTTGAGCCGTTCTTCATTGAACTCAATGAAGCACAGCTCAAAATTTACGGCTGTCAGAGAAGCCTCGCAAAATGTGAGGAGAAGCAATTACGTCTGAAACGAGGCAGCTGTTTTCTCCTGAAAACAGTCTGTCTTTTCAGACGTAAAAGCCTGCTACCGTGTGCACATACCCTTAATGAAAACCCCAAATTTAGTCTTTCAGAAAGTTAGAATATTGGGTAAAAGTTGAAGATTGTAGTCTCCTGGTTTTGACACTCTAATCAGCAAATCAACACAAAACGCTGGCAAAGGTTTCCTAAGCCTTTACAAGGACGGGTCTGCTGCTCAGTGTCCAAAGTCCTGTTTTCAGATGAAAGTAAATTTTGCATTTCATTTGGAAATCTCGGCCCCAGAGTCTGGAGGAAGAGTGGAGAGGTGTCAATCCAAGTAGCTTGCGGTCCAGTGTGAAGTTTCCGCAGTCAGTGTTGGTTTGGGGGCCATGTCATCAGCTGGTGTTGGTGCACTGTGTTATATCAAGTCCAGAGTCAGCGCAGCGTCTAGCAGGACATTTTCGTGCACTTCATGCTTCCCTTTACTGACAAGCTTTATGGAGATGTTGATTTAATTTTCCAGCAGCATTTGGCACCAGCCCACACTGCCAAAAGTACCAATACCCGGTGTAATAGCCACAGTATCACTGCGCTTGATTGGCCAGCAAACTCGCCTGACCTAAACCCCATACAGAATCTATAGGTCATTGTCAAGAAGAAGAGGAGAGACACCAGACCCAACAGTGCAGACGAGCTGAAGGCCGCTATCAAAGCAACCTGGGCTTCCATAACACCTCAGTAGTGCCACAGGCTGATCGCCTCCATGCCACGCCACATTGATAACACCTCAGCAGTGCCACCGGCTGATCACCTCCATGCCACGCCGCATTGATAACACCTCAGCAGTGCCACAGGCTAATCACCTCCATGCCACGCCGCATTGATAACACCTCAGCAGTGCCACAGGCTGATCACCTCCATGCCACGCCGCATTGATAACACCTCAGCAGTGCCACAGGCTAATCACCTCCATGCCACGCCGCATTGATAACACCTCAGCAGTGCCACAGGCTGATCGCCTCCATGCCACGCCGCATTGATGCAGTAATTCATGCAAGGAGCCCCGACCAAGTATTGAGGGCATATACTGTACATACTTTTCAGCAGGCCAACATTTCGGTATTAAAAATAATTTTTGAAATTGGGATTATATAATATTCTAATTTTCTGAGAGACTGAATTTTGGGTTTTCATTAACTGTTACCAGAATCATCAACATTACAAGAAAAAAATGCTGGGAATAGATCACTCTGTGTGTAATGCATCTATAGATATAGGAGTTTCACTTTGAATTACTTAAATAAATAAACTTTTTGATGATGTTCTATTTCATTGAGAAGGACTAGTATTGATGTCCATATCACTATTCCTTCCCCCCTAAAGAATGTTTAGGGGTGGAGGAAAGGGGATTCGGACATCAATATAGGAAAGGATCTCTACAGTTAGAGTAGTCAAACAACTTGTTCCCTGGTCTTTTTTGCAGTTTTTGGAATGAATAAATCATGTGCTAGTTCTTTGTATAGACCACGCGTATAGTTGTACATGTTAACAATGATCACTTTCAAGAGATTTATAGAAAGGCAATATTATATTGGGGTCCCAGGAGATTTTTTTATATACCCTAAAAGTCTTAAAAATTTTTACTATATGTAAAAGTATTTTCTCTATTTAAAGTTTGGGTTTATATTTAATTTCTTGGACATAAAAGTAAAATTTCTTATCTTGCTCAATAAAGCCAAATGATTTTGTGCTCCGGTACTCAATATTGTCTAAAAACACATTTTGCTTAGAGTGCATTATTATTTTTCCAATGTCAATGTGACATTTTATAATCAACTTACAACAACTGCATAAATTACGTTGTCAGCCATGACTGCAAAATAAACTTAATAATGCAGAACAGAAACAAAACAGCAAGAAAAACATAAGGAATTTTAATGGAAACATACAGAACCTCATAAGCTGTGGTTTTATTTATATATTATTTTTACTTTTTTAGGCTATGAGGACCATAATATATATTTTTTAACATAACATTTTCCATATACCTAAGTAAGTTCCGACTTGCAGGAAACAACTTTTATATCAGTGTGTTGTCACAATGTTGGGAAACGCTGCTTGTAGGGTCGTAAATATCTTTCTACACCGAACAAGTGAATAAAGGGTAACTAAACTTTCAACAAACTTCTGACATGTCATAGTGACACATCAGAAGTTTTGATAGGTGGGGGGGTCTGAGCACTGAGACCCTCACCAATCGCTAGAATGAAGCGGCAGTAAGGCTCGGGTAAGCGCTGAGCCGCTTGGTTTCTGATCGGCTTTTCTCGGAAAGCCGAGCAATTGGTCTACAGGCCCATAGTCTTTCTATTGAGCCTGTACACCAATTGCTCTGCTTTCCAATCAGAAATGAAGCGGCTCAGCGCTCACCAGAGCGGTTCTACAGCTTCGTTTTAGTGATCAGTGGGGGTCTCAGTGCTCGGACCCCCACCGATGAAAACTTCTGACATGTCACTATGACATGACTATGAGTGTTCAACCACTGCTTTGGGTACCTGTATAAAACACACAGGTTTGTGACCTCATTCACAATACTGTGTTAAAGGATGATTGGATACTGTCCATTGGTGCCTCTCATCAAATTTTTCTAAGGTCTCCTTCAAAAAATGCTTCTGAAAACGCTAGCATTATTAAAATGTAACATGAGTTTTTTGTGGCCATTTTAGTGGCGTTTTTTATTTAGTGTCATTTTGTACATGTTTTTTTTCTCTGACGTTTTTGAAGTCCTATAGAAAAAGCCTATGGGAAAAACACCTGAAAAAACACCATACCCAGAGCATTCCACTTTTGGGAAAAAAATTTCACTGACCACAAAATTGCCTCTAAAGTGCAACAAACCAATAGGCAGTTGTGTGTAGTGCAATGTAACCACTGGCCTCACTAAAAATGCATTAATAACTCCATTAACCCATTGACACACCAGGACGAGCCCATACTATCTGGTGCGGGGGTGGAAGTATAGAGCGGGCTAAAGCCCTAAGCCCACTCCATACGCTGCGGGTGTCAGCTGTGTACTACAGCTTACATCTCGCACTAACGTGATGGAGGAAAGAGACAGAAAGCGTGATGCGTGTGGGATAAGCAGGAGAGGGAGAAAGAAGTCAGTACAAAGTGGGTGGATTTGCCGAGAGGGGCGTGAACCGCTGTTGGATAGCCGGGCAGGGCGGGAGCTGCCAGATTGGATAGCCGAGCAGGGCGGGAGCTGCCAGATTGGATAGCCGGGCAGGGCGAGAGCTGCCAGATTGGATAGCCGGGCCGGGGCGAGAGCTGCCAGATTGGATAGCCGGGCAGGGCGAGAGCTGCCAGTTGAGATTGCCAGGTAGAGCGCAAGCTACCAAGTGATTGATCCACCAAAAAGACTTTCTATTGCTAGGCTGAATGGCGTATCGCCAGCTCAGCACTTCATATTAAACAAAGATCCCCTGCACCACATGTTTAACTTGAGACTAAACCATTAGTCAACACGCTGTCCCGTTCTCAACAGTTATATCAGAAACTGAAAAGTATAGTGTCTATTTATTAGTGAAACCGTCAAGCTTATATACCAACTATTGTAACCATGAAGATTGTGCCTCTATTGTAGTAAAGTTCTGTTCAGCATTTTATACCTGTGTTGTCTGAATTTCTTGCTGTGCAATTTCCGCAATAACCATCCAAAACCCCAGTGTATTGACTTTTTATTAAAAATAATTTTTACATATTGATATACAGCTGCTTTGTATCTTGTATACAGAACAGATAGGAAGAAATTGAGACAGCACTCCAAAATATTCCAAAATAGAGATCCTTTTATTCCACGTGTGGGCAACGTTTCTGCTCAGTGCGAGCCTTTCTCAAGCATGAGAAAGGCTCGCACTGAGCTGAAACGTTGCACACACGTGGAATAAAAGGATCTCTATTTTAGAATATTTTGGAGTGCTGTCTCAATTTCTTCCTATTTTGACTGAGGGGTCACTCTTGGACTGTGGCCTGGGAGACGTGCACCCGTTCGAGAGAATTAAAGCCGTCCTGTGCTGCTGATTTGCTTCTATCTTTTGTATACAGAACAGATGCATCTAGCGCTGAATCCTGTATCTGTCAGGTCAACGGGACTGACGTGTTCAGTGTCAGCGGGTCCTGCGTGTCTTTAACACGCAGGATCCACTTGTTATCCATCACATCTAGGTCATGAACTTAGATGTGATCGGTAACAGCTCGATCCTGCGTGTCAAAGACCCGCTGACACTGAACCCGTCAGTCTTGCTAATCTGACGGATTCAGGTTTCAGCGCTAGATACAGCTGCTCTATATAGAGGATACAAAGCAGCCTCGTCTCAAAAAGTATAAATTATTTTTCATAAAATGTAATTAGAAAGTTGCGCCAAACACACTGACTTACATTTATTATCTATTAGGACCCCTACACATTACACCTACAGGAGCTTTTATGACATCCCATACTAAATCCATAGGTATTCATATAGAGTTGATCCCCCCTTTGCTGATAAAACATCTTCCAATCTTCTGGGAAGACTTTCTACAAAATTTTGGAGTGTCTGTGGGAATTTTGTAAGGTCAGACACTGATGTTGGAGGAGGGGGTCTGGCTCACAATCTCCGTTCAAGTTCTTTCCAAAGGTGTTGGATGGGGTTGAGGTCAGGGCTGTGTGCGGCCCGTCAAGTTTTTCCACACCAAAATCACCCAACCATGTCTGTATGGACCTTTTGCACTGGGTCGCAGTCATGCTGGAATAGAAAAGGGCCGAACCCCAAACTGTTCCCACAAAGATGGAAGCTACTTTTGTCCAAAATGTCTTGGTATTCTGAAGCATTAAGATTTCCATTCACTGGAACTAAGGGGCCGAAGACAACCCGTGAAAGACAACCCTATAGCATTATCCTAATCCACCAAATGTTACAGTTGGCACAATGCAGCCAGGCGGGTGACGTTCTCCTGGCATTAACCAAACCCAGACTCATCCATCAGCCTGACATATAGAGAAGCGTCACTCCACAGAACACGTTTCCACTGCTCCAGAGTCCAGTGGTGGCGGCTTTACACCACTCCATCCGACGCTTGGCATTGTGCTTGGTGATGTAAGGCTGGCATGTAGCTGCTCGGCCATGGAAACCTATGTCATGACGCCCCCGGGCAACAGTTATTTTTGCGGATGTTAATACCAGAGGACGTTTGGAGCTCTGCAGTTATTGAGTGAGATTTTGGGGCGACTTTTATGCACTATGCGCCTCAGTTCTCGGCTACCCCGCTCCATATCTATACGAGTTGCTCTGGTTCCTAAATGCTTACACTTTACAATAATACCACTCGCAGTTGACCGTGGAGTATCTAGGAGGGAAGACATTTTACAAACTGACTCGTAACAGTGGCGTCCTATTACAGGACCGCGCTGGAATTCAGTGAGCTCTTTAGAACGACCCATTCTATCACAAATGTTTGTAAAGGCGACTGCATGGCGAGGTGCTGGATTTTATACACCTGTGAACTGTATAAAATACCTGAATTTAGAGATGTTTCCTAATACTTTTGTCCATATAGTCTATCTATCTATCCATCCATCCATCCATCCATCTATCCTGTTCTATTCTTTACATCTAAAAATGTGATCCTATTTAATTTTCTAACATACAGACAGTTTATTTTATTCTGCTTTGGTTCATGTATCATATACCTCCCTGTATTATTTTCTTGCAGTGTCCAATACTATGCTTTATTTTTAACCCAGCAATTATCTATTTTTTTCCTTGACTGATTTAACTTTTTTTGGAAATTGCTTATTCAGCCATGTTTCCAACCCCCTGCCTATGCTCAAGTACTAGACATTGAATCAATTTTATTTTATTTTGCCCCTCTTAGAAATCTAACCTTTCTTTGCTTTTCTCTAACAGAACATGCCAATTTTGCTTCAACCTCCCATTTTAAACTTTTCTCATCTTTTAACCTATTTGGCCTTACACTACTATCAAGTAATCATATCATTCAATTCTAACATTTTCTAAACTGCAAAACCCCATGTTGTGAACCTATGGCACAAATATCCAGGGGTGGCCAATCAAACTCTTATTTAGGTTTGATGTTGGCATGGAGAGACTGGAAATACCAGTCAAAATTATGAAATCTCAATTTAAAATCTAGGACACAGTGTGTGTGTATATATATATATATATATATATATATATACACCGCGTTCCAAATTATTATGCAAATGTTATTTTTCGCTGATTTTCCTAAATAGTCGATGCAAATGACAGTCAGTATAATCTTCAAGCCATCAAACGTTGGAGTATAATGCTAATTTTATCGAACAAATCTTCTAATGATAACAGATTTTTTTTTAGAAGTAAAAAACTCAAAATGCACTGTTTCAAACTATTATGCACAACAGAGATCAAAACATTTTAAAGGTTGTAAAGAGAACTAAAATGGTAATTTGTTGAATTTGCAACATCGGGAGGTCATATTTACAGAAATCAAAAGCTCTTTCAATCAAAAAAAACGTAACAGGCCAAGTTACATGTTAACATAGGATCCCTTCTTTGATATCACCTTCACAATTCTTGCATCCATTGAATTTGTGAGTATTTGGACAGTTTCTGCTTGAATATCTTTGCAGGATGTCAGAATAGCCTCCCAGAGCTTCTGTTTTGTTGTGAACTGCCTCCCACCCTCATAGATATTTTGCTTGAGGATGCTCCAAAGGTTCTCAATAGGGTTGAGGTCAGGGGAACATGGGGGCCACATCATGAGTTTCTCTCCTTTTATGCCCATAGCAGCCAATGACACAGAGGTATTCTTTGCAGCATGAGATGGTGCATTGTCATGCATGAAGATAATTTTGCTACGGAGGGCACGGTTCTTCTTTTTGTACCACGGAAGAAAGTTGTCAGTCATAAACTCTTCGTACTTTGCAGAGGTCATTTTCACACCGTCAGGGACCCTAAAGGGGCCTACCAGCTCTCTCCCCATGATTCCAGCCCAAAACATGACTCCGCCACCTCCTTGCTGACGTCGCAGCCTTGTTGGGACATGGTGGCCTTTCACCAACCATCCACTACTCCATCCATCTGGACCATCCAGGGTTGCACGGCACTCATAAGTAAACAACACGGTTTGAAAATTAGTCTTCATGTATTTCTGAGCCCACTGCAACCGTTTCTGCTTGTGAGCATTGTTTAGGGGTGGCCGAATAATAGCTTTATGCACACTTGCAAACCTCTGGAGGATCCTACACCTTGAGGTTTATGGGACTCCAGAGGCACCAGTGGCTTCAAATACCTGTTTGCTGCTTTGCAATGGCATTTTAGCAGCTGCTCTCCTAATCCTATTAATTTGTCTGGCAGAAACCTTCCTCATTATGCCTTTATCTGAACGAACCAGTCTGTGCTCTGAATCAGCCACAAATCTTTTCACAGTACGATGATCACGCTTAAATTTTCTTGAAATATCCAATGTTTTCATACCTTGTCCAAGGTATTGCACTATTTCACGCTTTTCGGCAGCAGAGAGATCCTTTTTCTTTCCCATATTGCTTGAAACCTGTGGCCTGCTTAATAATGTGGAACATCCTTCTTAAGCAGTTTTCCTTTGATTTGGCACACCTGGCAAACTAATTATCACAGGTGTCTGAGATTGATTACAATGATCCAAAGAGCCCTAAGACACAATACTATCCATGAGTTTCATTGAAAAACTAATAATTAAATGTTTATGACACTTAAATCCAATGTGCATAATAATTTGGAACACGGTATATATATAAGTACATACAGTGGATATAAAAAGTCTACACAGCCCTGTTAAAAGGGACCGTCAAAAAAAACTGAAGTGTGCATGGCCCCATTGAAATGAATGGGTCAGGGTGCTAGCCGTCAGAAAAACGGCTAGCACCCTGAAGGAAAAGACTGAAGTGGGCATGAAGCCTTAAACTAATACTTTGTTGAATTACCCTTTGACTTTATGACAGCATTCAGTCTTTTTGGGTAGAAGTCTATCAGCATGGCACATCTTGACTTGGCAATTGTTGCCCACTCTTCCTTGCAAGGGTGCTTCAAATCTGTCAGATTGCAAGGGCATGTGCTGTGTACAGCCTTCCTCAGGTCAAGCAACAGATTTTGAATGGGATGAAGCCATTCGTTTGTTGATTTGGAGGTATGCTTTGGGTCGTTGTTGTGCTGAAAGGTGAAATTCCTCTTCATCTTCAGCTTTTTAGCAAATGCCTGCAGGTTTTGTGCCAATATTGAATGATATTTGGAACTGTTCATAATTCCCTTCACCTTGACTAAAACCCCAGTTCCAGCTGTAGAAGAACAGCCCCAAAGTATAATGCTGCGTCCACCATGCTTCACTGTGGGGATGTTGTTCTTTTGGTGATGTTCAGTGTTGTCTTTGCGCCAAACAAACCTTTTGGACTTATGGCCAAAAAGTTCAACCTTGCTCTCATCAGACCATAACACATTCCCCACATGCTTTTGGCAGACTTGATGCAGGTCTTTGTAAAACATAGCCGGGCTTGGATGTTATTCTTTGTTAGAAAAGGCTTCCGTCTTGCCACCCTACCCCAGAGCCCAGACATATAAAGAAAATGGGAGATTGTTGTCACATGCACTACACTACCAGCCCCCTTAAAACCTGCCAGAAAGTCCTGCAGCTCATTTAATGTTGCTGTAGGCCTCTTGGTAGACTCCCAGACCAATTTTCGTCTTGTCTTTTCATCAAGTTTTGAGGGACGTACAGTCCTTTCTATGTCACTGTTGTGCCAAATGTAATCCACTTCTTGATGACCGACTTCACTGTGTTCCATGGTATATTTAATGCCTTGAAAATTCTTTGGTACCCTTCTCCTGACTGATGCCTTTCAACAATCGGATCCGTTTGATGTGTTGTAAGCTCTTTACGGACCATGGCTTTTGCGGTCACATGCAACAAATAAAATGTCAGGAAAATCCTAATAGAACAGCTAAACTTTATATGGGGTTACTCAGAATCACTTTAAATAATGGCAGCTGTGTACTGACTACTATTTAACATGAGTTTAAATCTGATTGGCCAATTCTGAACACAACCACATCCCAAATTAAAGAGGGTGTTCACACTTATGCAACCACATTATTTTTGTTTTTGATTTTTATTTTTTTCCCTATAAATAATTTCAGTTTGTTTTTCAATGGAATTGTACAGATTATAGGCGACATTAAATGTGGAAAAAGTTCTGAAATTATTCATCTTGTACTGATTTTGTAACATGACAAAAAACTGGCATTTTAACAGGGGTGTGTAGACTTTTTATATCCACTGCATGTGTGTATATATATATATATATATATATGTATATATACTGTATATAATAGAGCACAGTACTGATCCTCTGTTATATTATGCATGTCCTAAAAATTTAGATTTTATCAACTAAATTCACTACATTTGCAATGAATTCCATATTATATGAAAATAAATTATGTGTATGGCTGGCAGTATTACTTGGACACACAATGACTATATTGTGTGGCCATTTTTTTAAAAGTATTATTTCGCATTGTTAGGCAGTATTTAAGGTATAAAAAGAAGGGAAAAAAGGTGCGTAGCTTAAAATTTTAAAAAATGTAAGCAAAATTTTGGCATTTAAAATTGGTCTAAAGTTATCCAATCAAAAAGTTTTGTAAAGTTAGACAAAAGTTTCTAACATGCCATACCGAAGAAAGAATAGAGCATATAGTCAGGAGTATATAAGAATATATCAATTTTATTAATACAAAATAACATACATTTAAAAACACATCATTCAAAGACTCTAGTACTAGTACTATGGTGCGACATACAGCACAGAACGATTGTATGTAACACAGACGAAAAGGTATATACCGCAAACCAGTATATACTACCCACGAAAATAGTTATAATATATTACATCCATGTGGATTGTATACTGATCATCCACAGTGTCCTCTCAGTTATATAGGCATAAAAGATACTATCAAGTCAAGAGAGAGTCACACCGGGAGGATCAGTAGTGAAAATAGTGAGCAGTTATAGCAGAGCAGTCTTACCCATTTCAGAGAAGAATAAAGGATATCAATGCACGTCCGTGCTGTGTCGCCCACAGAAAACCCCAACGCGCATTTCGCTGTTCTTAGTCGCTTCCTCAGGGGGTACCCTCAGGGAAGCGACTAAGAACAGCGAAACGCGCGTTGGGGTTTTCTGTGGGCGACACAGCACGGACGTGCATTGATATCCTTTACTCTTCTCTGAAATGGGTAAGACTGCTCTGCTATAACTGCTCACTATTTTCACTACTGATCCTCCCGGTGTGACTCTCTCTTGACTTGATAGTATCTTTTATGCCTATATAACTGAGAGGACACTGTGGATGATCAGTATACAATCCACATGGATGTAATATATTATAACTATTTTCGTGGGTAGTATATACTGGTTTGCGGTATATACCTTTTCGTCTGTGTTACATACAATCGTTCTGTGCTGTATGTCGCACCATAGTACTAGTACTAGAGTCTTTGAATGATGTGTTTTTAAATGTATGTTATTTTGTATTAATAAAATTGATATATTCTTATATACTCCTGACTATATGCTCTATTCTTTCTTCGGTATGGCTCTATATTTCGGAGCAGTCTATCCGATACATTATGGGGGGAAGTTGGCCTGTTAAACTTTACCTAGCCTGTAACCTATTAATGCTTGGAGTCTATTTATCTAAAAGTTTCTAACATGTCTAGCAAGATTTACCAAATGTATCATACAGCATGAGCCACTCTGATAAATTGTCCGCATTTTCTACCTGCCTGTTCTAGCTTTAAGGGGGCTAAATTTAAGACCGTATTGTCTAATCTGCCCCAATATGATGCTGGATTACTAAACTTTTCAGGCTGTATTATGGTGTATAAATAATATAATAATAATAATAATAATAATAATAATAATAATAATAATAATAATAATATTAGACTCACCTGCACTAATGTCAGCATTAACAATGGCCAGGATTTTAGGCTGGGCATCCACGGTTCCATATTTACATCTCTTCCTTTCTCTTCTTTGTGGCAGTTATAGTATTGTATACCTAGATTTAGTAGGTATACAACTACAGGGAATTGCCCCTATATAGGAAGTCATCAAACCAGCATCCTGCATGTTGACCTTAGGCTATGTTTACATAGAGTTTTTTGATGAGTTTTCTGACACGGAAACCGCGCCAAAAAACTTGTCAAAAACGGCCCGAAAATGCCTCCTGTTGATTTCAATGGGAGGCGGGGGCGTTTTTCTCCCACGAGCGGTAAAACCGCCTCGAGGGAGAAAGCAGCGACATGCCCTATCTTCGGGCGTTTCCGCCTCTGACCTCCCATTGACTTCAATGGGAGGCAGAGAAAGCGTATTTCGCGGCGGTTTATGCCCGCGGCTCTCAACGGCCGCGGGCGAAAAACGCAGCGAATAATCGGCGTTCAGGGAAAGGAAAATCTGCCTCAAACTTCCAAACGGAATTATGAGGCAGAAATTCCGCCTGCAAAAAAACTCTGTGTGAACATAGCCTTAGAGATGTCTCCTTGGTTGTCTGGATAAAGATAACTTTCTGCTGGATACTCTGAATCCGAGAGAGAGGAAGAGAAGAAGACTCTGTGGAATCTATTACAAAAGCCCAGGTACTAGATGGACCTCCCAATTTATTTTCCACCCTAAATCCCTGAGTAGATTCAGAGTCTGATGTAAGTTACTCCAGAGGATTTATTTTCACCTGGCTGGGTCAGTCATCTAGGTAACGGACTATTAAGATCTTTCTTAACTGAGGGCTGCCACATAGTTACATAGTTAGTACAGTTGAAAAAAGACATATGTCCATCAAGCTCAACCAAGGGATGGCACACCGTGCCACCGACACTACGATCTTTATAAATACAAAAGCGTCTGATGAGATTCCAAAGGGAAGGTCAGTAAACTGGAAGTGTCCTACTGACCCTTAGTAACTCTTCCAATAATCTGTAGATTCACAGGTACAGATGCCTTCCAACTAGGCTGGGCAAACCATTTGGACACCCTAACAGTACAAAGTTTCTGGTCGCACCTGGAAATCTTAATGCCCTCCAATCTCATGGTGCATAGATCAGTTTGGCTGGCTGTACTACACTCTTTATAGTTGGAGACTCCAAAAATATTTGCATGGATAATACTACTGCGGCATCTTATATAAACAGACTGGGCAGTACAAGATCTTCTCCCTCGAAGGAGTATGCCAGAATGATTATTTGTTTTGAGAGTCTGACCTCAGCCACCTATCTGCAGTCTACAAACCTCAACATTTTGGCCGAGAGATCAAGCAGAGGCTTAACATTTTCTGGCGAATGCTAAATATTATCTTGTATCATGCTATAGAAAATAAAGATAAAAACAAAGCGCACATCGTGCCTGAATTTGTATGTACAACGAGAAAAAATATATGGTCAAGGGTACTGACCTGGTGATGTTATGCTAGGAGCACAACATCCCACACGTGCATTCAGAGGTAGCTCTGTCAGAGTCGGTTGCAGCCACAGTTCCCAGTCCGGAGATTTGAGGTTCAATATCCGCTGAATAAATCCAGTGTGAGGAAAAAAAATCGGGGAAATCCAAGGGCGCAGCCGTGTCCAGATAAAATTGTTTTTATTTTGTACATAAAACAACAACAAAAAGAATTGTGTTTCGAAGCCGTACCGGCCTCTTCGTCAGGTCAAAGTACAAGTGATTGTTCTACGAAAGCACACAGTTTATATAATCCAAAAAACAGATGACTACCGGGTTAAATGAGAGGTCAGATTAAAAGGTGGGTTCAAACAAATCGTTCTCATCGGAATAGGCCTATTAACCCCTTAAAAACTTGTATATATATATATATATATAAACATATATATATATATTGGTAATATCAGCCAAGTTTATATAGAGTTAAAAAATAGTAATAAAAGTGTATATATATACATATATAAATATATAGTAAAAAATACATTAGAAAATGTTAAAACAATTGCATTCGAAAGGATATATCTAAAAGACATGAAGCATATACATATATATACACACACACGTACATCTATCTTAAAAAACACGTGAAAAGACTATCCAAAAAGATGTAACTTCCTATATGCGCTAATTGGAAATATACAAATAAATACATAAATAAATGAATGCCTGGACATAAAAACAAGTTAGTGCAGAAGATAAAAATGACATTAGGAATGATCACATCGTATATCTATATCCACTATATATGGATCCGACAAAACGTGTTATATAATGGTCTACTTGAATTCATTCAGAAATGTCGGTTTTTGTGTTTTTAGTTTGAAGATGGTTTTATTATATTCATTCAGACCTGTCGGTTTAAGTGTTTTTAATTTGTCGATAGAAAAATATATTATAACAATCTGAATGACTAAGGTCTAATCAATTGGGATAATGACTAGAAAAAGCTCTCTTGAAATCACAGGAAAAGACCATCCAAAAGGGATATGAATAAGATACTCTATATATACGCTGGATGAGAACATATAAGTACCTAAATGAATACATATCTAGACATAGAAGAAAGTATTATGAAATTTATAATGATATTTGGAAAGATCCCATTGCATGTCTACATACACTATATATGGAGCCAAAAAACTGCATTAAATAATGGTCTCATTGAGTTCGTTCAGACCTGCCGGTTTCAGTGTTTTTAATTTATAGATCCAAAATATTTCTTTTTTACAAAGAACGTTAAAACGGTCAGGGTAACTTACTGAGATCTGGTCGATTGGGGTGATAGTAAAACATGCAAAATTTCCCTCATGTGCTATAGTACAATGTCTAGAGACACTATGGAGCAAAAATTTATTTTTACAATTAAACCTATGTTTATTCAGTCTACAATGTAGGGGCTGAATTGTCCTTCCTACATATTGAATACCACATATACAATTTATAAGATAGATCACAAAGCTAGATCGACAATTTAGCCTCGTTTCAATGTTAAATGATTTTTCTGTTTGATGTGATCTAAAAGTATATGTTTTGTCCGTAATTGATTTACAACAAAGACATCTATTTTGTCCACATTTAAAGCTCCCCTTTTCTAATATTGGGTCGTGTAGTTGTATTTTTTGTGACGAGTCTTTTAAAAAAGACAGATTCACCCGACTTGGAGCAAGAATATTTTTTATTGTTCTAGCTCTTTTGAACGTTACATGTGGTTTTGGAGGTAAGGTTTTTTGTAAAAACGGGTCATTTTGTAATATATGCCAATGTCTTTTTAATATCTCTCCTATTTTCTTATTCGCTGTATTATATTGTGTAATAAAATTGAAACCGAAAACATCTCGATTCTTCTCATCATTTTGTTCTTTAGGTACACTACCAGATTCTAGTACGTTGTTGGTATATTTTATTAAGCAGTCTTCTTGGGACAATGCAGAGGTTTTCTTATATGCATCAGTTAATAGTGTATCTGGATACCCTTTGTCTTTAAAACATTTGTATAATATTTTGCTTTGTTTTTTAAAATCACACCTAAGGGTACAGTTTTTCCTAATTCTCTTATATTGGCTATATGGAATATTTTTGAGCCACTTGGAGTAGTGGCCACTGTTAAAATTTAAGTAACTATTAATGTCCACTTTCTTAAAAAAATTGCATGTTAAAAACTTGTCACCTGAATAGGTAATAGTCAAATCCAGATAGTCAATTTCTTTTTCTTGAATATTATAGGTGAAATTGATACCCCATAGGTTTTCATTTAATGAATTACAAAAATTGGTGGCACTTCTCAGGTCGCCATTCCATATAAAAATCAAATCGTCTATATATCTTTTGTATAAGAGAATATGTTTCCTAGCCCATGGGTGATTCCATATAAATAGGTCTTCAAAAGCCCCCATAAAAATATTTGCGTAGCTCGGTGCTACTCTAGTGCCCATCGCTGTGCCCTTCACTTGATGGTATATATTATTATCGAACGAAAAAATATTATTTTTTAAAATGAATTCCATACTCTCAAGGTAAAATTTTAATTGAATTGGTTGGAGATCTTTGTCTTTTTCAAACATATTTTTGAGGGTTCTCATGCCTAAAGAGTGCTCAATATTGCTATATAGTGCACTCACGTCCAAAGTAATCAGAAGTGGATTATTTTTCGGTGAAACTAAACACAGTTCATTAATGAGCTGTGTTGAGTCTTTCAAAAAACTGGGCAGATTTACGACATATTTTTGTAAAATCAGGTCTAAATAATGAGACAAATGACAGGTGGGTGACTGAATACCGGAAATAATAGGTCTCCCAGGTGGATTATTGGGGTCTTTGTGTATTTTCGGTAGGTGGTAATAGAATGGTAGATTAGAGTTTTGTGGAGTAAGGTATTTCCTTTCATTCTTGTTGAGAACCCTATCTGAGAAAGCTTGATCTATCAGTGATCTAAGATTTTTAATGATGTTCTCGATGGGATTGTAATCAAGGCAGACATAATAATTTGTGTCTGATAGAATATTTGAAGCTTCATTAAAATAATCCACAGTATTCTGGATCACTGTGCCACCACCTTTGTCTGCCGATCTTATTACAATTGATGTATTAGCTTTAAGGTTCTTCAAAGCTTGTTTTTCACTATAAGATAAATTATTCTTATGTGGAAGATATTGCGATTCTACGTCTTCCAAATCTCTACCCACTAGATGATAAAAAGTGTTGATAAAATTACCCTGATGGGCTACAGGATAGAACTTTGAGGGTGCTTTCAGACTGGTGTGTTTAAAGATAGGGGGTGATTCATTCTGTTGGATATTATCTAGACCAGATTGGTCTTTATCAACCCGTGATTTATAAGATGTTAGTTGGAAGTATCTTTTTAATGTTAATTTCCTAATGAACCGATGTAAATCAATAAATACATCAAACCCATTTATACTAGAAGTAGGGCAAAAAGCGAGACCCTTTTCCAGGAGAGAAATTTCAGATTTGTTTAAAATGTAATCGGAAAGGTTAAAAATAGATACAAGTGGTAACACAGAGGGGGGGGGGGGGCGAAGAGACTTTTACTCTCTTTTTCTTTTTGCCTCCCCTGGTTCCTCTATAAGATTTTTTCTTTTTTTCGGGCGAAAAAATTCGCTTATAGCCAACTGTTGGGAATTTTGGCAAGGTGGTATCTCTAAAAAAGATGATGAGGAAGGAGAGGGAGACAATATATTCTCTACCGGTCTGAGATTTCGCTCTCCTACAGGTGTGACACATATTGCCGGGGTAAGAGATGGAACTGACATAGTAGAACCTTTTCTTGTGTTGTCAATAGTAGTCGTAACTTTAGACAAATCAGGGCTATCTAGGAAGAGTATTTCCCCATTATAGTCTTCAGTATTAATTACAGTATTAGATAGTTGGTCATTAGAGGTGTCATGCGTTGTTAATATCGATAAATCCATATCTCCATCTGATATAAAACTCTTGGCCCGTTCATTGGTTTCTTTGAAAACATGAATAGGGGTGGAGATCACATCTTTATTGCACATATCTTTCTTATTTAGTATATCCCCATGGGGTCTTATAAAAGGCTCATTCATAGGTTGTCGCATTTTTTTATTATTGTTAGATCTGGTATATTTGCTGTTCAAAAAAAGTCTATTGGATTTATTATAAGCTGTTCTTAATTCCTCATTATTATTTTTATTGTGATTTATACTTGGTATTAGAGTAGGCATTACCCGTTGCTGAATACTTTTCAAGGTTTCTGCTTTTTGGGGTTGTACTATGGGTACATTCCAGGTTCTAATTTGATTGGAGAGATAGTCCAATCTATCTCTTGCTAATTTATTAGCCTTTCTTTCAATGAGGTCTTGTTCTAGTCTGAATATGCGATTAGTAATCCTATGGTTTATAGTGTGAAAATCATGGTGTAGAGAATATACTTTTAATGATTCCATTAGGCTTTCTATTTTAATAGTTAATGTTTCACATAGAGTTTGTCTCTTAATCAATAAACGGTTCATCATCCCCTTAGTACATTCCTCCATAAAAGACTCCCAATCTGAGGTAAAGATTGGGTCGTCCTTAAAGGTGGATGAAAAAGGCATGCGTAAACCCCTTGGGGATATTTTTTCAGACAGATAAATCGTAAGAAAAATTACATCAATGTGGTGTTGTAATTCCACCCTAGAAAAAGCTTCAAATTCTTTAAATAAATCAACCATAATTTCCGTATCTTCATTATTGAATACAGGTACCGGTGTAGTCTCAGAATGATTGTATATTGTACTTGCTGTGAGTTTCTGGACTAGTTGATCTCTGGATTCCTTTCTATGCAGAAAATGATCCATAGCTTGCAATTCTTGGAGTGGTAACGAAAAGGAGTTGAGAATGTCTCTCAGGTGTGAAACAGGCAGATCAGGCAGATGAAGTTGCTGCTTTATTTGCAGACCTATTGAGGTCTAATCGTGGATAACAAACGTATGGGTATCCACCTCAAGGATGTATCACGCTATAGAAAATAAAGATAAAAACAAAGCGCACATCGTGCCTGAATTTATATGTACAACGAGAAAAAATATATGGTCAAGGGTACTGACCTGGTGATGTTATGCTAGGAGCACAACATCCCACACGTGCATTCAGAGGTAGCTCTGTCAGAGTCGGTTGCAGCCACAGTTCCCAGTCCGGATATTTGAGGTTCAATATCCGCTGAATAAATCCAGTGTGAGGAAAAAAATCGGGGAAATCCAAGGGCGCAGCCGTGTCCAGATAAAATTGTTTTTATTTTGTACATAAAACAACAACAAAAAGGATTGTGTTTCGAAGCCGTACCGGCCTCTTCGTCAGGTCAAAGTACAAGTGATTGTTCTACGAAAGCACACAGTTTATATAATCCAAAAAACAGATGAGGTTAAATGAGAGGTCAGATTAAAAGGCGGGTTCAAACAAATCGTTCTCATAGGAATAGGCCTATTAACCCCTTAAAAACTTGTATATATATATATATATAAACATATATATATATTGGTAATATCAGCCAAGTTTATATAGAGTTAAAAAATAGTAATAAAAGTGTATATATATACATATATAAATATATAGTAAAAAATACATTAGAAAATGTTAAAACAATTGCATTCGAAAGGATATATCTAAAAGACATGAAACATATACATATATATACACACACACATACATCTATCTTAAAAAACCCGTGAAAAGACTATCCAAAATATTATCTTGTAAGAAGGTTTATTAGAGCTGCCTCCAGACTTAAGGTCCTTTTACACGGCCCGATATGGGCCATGAAAACGAGCGCCGATCAATGAGGCAGCTCGTCGATCGGCACTCGTCTACTTCTTTAAAAAGAGCTATGATCAGTGATGTATGAGGATGAGCGATCGCTCATCCCTATAAATTTATTTAATGTCGGCAGTTGGCACTTGTAAAAGGTCGCTTAGACCCTGGGTCCATTTTAGGATTTTTCTCTGGTCCTTAAGATCTATGTTAGCCCCCTATTCAGCCTTTGTAGGAATATACTCTGACTTATCTCTAGTTGGAGCTAACCTTCCTCCTAGCAGTCACATCTATAAGGAGAGTGATTGAACTATCGTCTTTGGCTCTTCAGAACCCTAAATTGTTTTACACCCCAATTGCAATTTCCAATTGCATAAAGCAGTATACTGTTAACATGTGCCTCTTTTTGTAATCAAAGTATTAAAGAACTCCAGCTCTTTCCATAGTTAACAAAAAACATGCATTAACCCGTTAGTGACCGGCCCATAGTCTTTTTACGTCGGTCACTAACGGGCCTTATTCCGATGCAATATACTTTTTACATTGCAGCATCGGAATAAGTAAACCGAGCAGGGAGCTGTCAAATCTCCCTGCTCTCAGCTGCCAGAGGTAGCTGAGGGCTGGGGGCGTCCCTGCTCTTCCGTGTGAGATCGATATTAGTATCGATCTCACACGTTTAACCACTCAGATGCAGTGCACAATAGCGTGCACCGCATCTGAGTGGTTTTGGAGAGAGGGAGGGAGCTCCCTCTCTCTCCCACCGACACCCGGCGATACGATCGCCGAGTGTCTGTGTCTCCAATGGCAGCCGGGGGCCTAATAAAGGCCCCCAGGTCTGCCTGTGGTGAATGCCTGCTAGATCATGCTGCAGTAATACACTGCAATACAAAAGTATCACAGTGTATTATAAATGCGATCGCAGAATCGCATATTATAGTCCCCTAGTGGGACT
Organism: Rhinoderma darwinii; assembly: GCF_050947455.1. NCBI lineage: Eukaryota > Metazoa > Chordata > Amphibia > Anura > Rhinodermatidae > Rhinoderma > Rhinoderma darwinii. The sequence goes on from NC_134699.1 coordinate 52,564,909, forward strand.
AGTAAAAAAGTTAAAAAAAAGTTTAATAAAGTTAATTTTAAAAAAAAATTGAAAAAAAATGAAAAACCCAGCTTTTCCACTTACAAAATGCTTTAATATTAAAAAGTTACACATATTTGGTATCACCGCGTCCGTAACGACCCCGACTATAAATCTATTACATTATTTAACCCGCACGGTGAACGCCGTAAAAAATGTAATAAAAAACTATGGAAAAATTCCTGTTTTCTGTGAATCCTGACTTTAAAAAAATGTGATAAAAAGTGATCAAAAAGTCGCATCTACTCCAAAATGGTACCAATAAAAACTACAAGTCTTCCCGCAAAAAAAAAGCCCTCATACAACCGCATCGGCGAAAAAATAAAAACGTTACGGCTCTTCAAATATGGAGACACAAAAACAAATAAGTTTGAAAAAAAAAGCGTTTTTACTGTGTAAAAGTAGTAAAACATACAAAAACGATACAAATTTGGTATCGTTGCAATCGTAACAACACGCTGAATAAAGTTATTGTGTTATTTATACCACACGGTAAACGGCGTAGATTTAAGACGCGAAAAAGAGTGGTGAAATTTCAGGTTTTTTTCTATTTCCCCCCAAATAAAAGTTAATAAAAGTTAATCAATAAATAATATGTCCCCCAAAATGGTGCTATTAAAAAATACAACTTGTCCCGCAAAAAACAAGACCTTATACAGCTATGTCGACGCAAAAATAAAAAGGTTATAGCTCTTGGAATGCGACGATGGAAAAACTTAAAAAATGGCTTTGTCATTAAGGTTTAAAATAGGCTGGTCATTAAGGGGTTAAACAGACACAGGGACATACATATGTGAGCATACAGACCAAGATGGCGACCAGGTGCCTAATGCACATTTTACTGTTGCTTCTTCTGGGGCACTATAATATTATAGTGATACACATGTTAACTATATACTGCTTTATGCAGTTGGAATTGAGTACCTTCTGTGTTTATTGTGTTGGTCGTCTGTTGACGGGTCCAAGGGAAAACCGTCCATAACATAACTACATGTATGTAAACATGCATGCAAGATACAACTTTTAGGAAAGATACTACAGTGCCCCCATAACAGGGAAGAAAAGAGAGCAGCTATTCTGTTCTTTATGGTTGGGCAAAGCACTCAGCGTATAGGAGCGCTCATGCCTGATCATTATACTGGGGAAACAGCTGCACCATATATATTTGCTTTCTGCTGGGGCGCTGGGGTCAGGCACAGGAGATACCGTATGAAGCCCTCGGGCCACCTGTTGGACATTACTCAGCCTTGTATGGATCACTAGCAATTAAACTATACATGTGTAGAAGGTTGGACTGGCCCACCAGAGAAAGAAATGATTCATCTGATGGGCCCAGGCTCTAACACAATAATGGGCCCTAAAGGTCCAGCAGAAGACAACCCCATTTGGAGCTCTTTGGAGCCAATCACTTGCCACGAGAATCTATTTCTTATTCATGATATATCCTGTGTGTACCATGATAACAACAAGGAATATGATGAAATGAAGTGGACATGTACATAGTCTATATTGATGGATTGTGGGCCCTCATCTTCTCTGGTGGGCCCAAGTAATCCCAGTCCGACGCTGCTTGTGTATCACATAAATAATAACTAAGTCATCTATGTGTCACAAGATTGATAATTAATTTTTAACATATTACACAGTTATTTCTTTAAGTATTTAATCACACCGGTAAATGATGACTGAACATTACTACCATAGAAAAGAAACTAGAAAAGTGAAAGTAATTGAATTAGGTGTCATATATATTGTGTGGCTATAATTCAAGACCATAAAATGAGAACTCTGGCCATGGATGCAATAGAATATTTAGATGAATTAAATCAAATACTATTTAAATTCATGTACTAATTAAACTTCTGACTGCTGCTCCCTGAGGTTTTACATGCCTCCTCCCTGTGAACTGAATAGAATTTTCTTAAAATCGCCCTAATAACACCACATTACATAAATGTACATACATTCTCACAAAACGATTATACAAAAAGTATATTGTATCTTCTAATTAAAGATTTTTCAGTAATTAACAGAATAATGATTAAAAAAAAAAAATGCATAAGGGGTTTCTATCAACTATTCTGTGCCAGTTCTTTCTTGCATAGAAAAGTCGCAAATGTGCCCAAAAGTAGCAAGTTGCAATGAAAATTTCGACTTTTGGTCCTTTTACGTCGCCATTGCTACCTTTGTAAAAAGTGCGTGGCGAAAGAGGACGAGGCCACAGCAGCTCGACCAATTTCTTATAATTTACGCACGGAAACTGACATGACTTATTATGGGAATTGGACCACCGTACCACCGTTCCCATCCCCATAGGGCACTGAAAAAAAATATGCTGACCTCGCGGCTCCTCTTCTCTACTCCAGAACCCCTCAGGCTTCCTCAGCATGACACGGCTTAAACAATGTGCTGGCAGTCGGTATTTGATGCAAAATTAGGAGGTTGAGTTCTGCTTTGCATATAAGGCCCTGACGTAGCTTGGCGTCAGGACCTTGGATGAGCCGTTGCATGGTGAGGGAGCCTGCGGTAACCGAGAGGGGAGAAGCGCTAAGTATACTTATTTTTTACTTTATGTCCGATGGAAAGGGAAAAATGGATGGTAAACATCCGCGGTCAATGGGCTACAATTGTTTGTTCACCTCTTAATAAATGTGTCTCATCTTACTCCAACAAATTGTTTATTCAGACTGACGTATGAAACGCCAGTCTTACTAAATCATCCCCTTTGTTTTTCTTGGAAACTTTAAAGAGGTTTTCCCACCAAATACGTTTATCAACTAAAGCCAAACCAGCGTTAACGCACTCAGACTGGTGGCACGCATTTAGAGTATGATATGGGACCCCTTACGAAACCTGTAACAACGCCCACAATATCATGTGCTATGTATAATACTAGTGTTTTCCTATATGGCAGAAAGGTTGTTGGGCCACCTAAGGCAACATGGCCCTGGAGCAACTTCAAACTCTACGCCCCCTATAGTTATGCCCTGTATTCATTGCATGTCTGCATAGAAATGGCACACAGAGTGGTAAAGCTTATGTACATACAGATATAGCCAAGTTTATCTAGACTCTGATAACTTGCTGTAGCGTGATATTCCACCACAAAAGCCATTGAAAATGTTAAGATAAAGTTTCCTGCCACTGTGTATTTAATGCGTTAAAAGTGAAGATAAAAGATGGCTACATCTGTATGCTATCCAATAGCTTTGGGTGACTCTCATACGTCTGTGAGTGGATAATAGAATCTTGCTCAAGCGGTCGTGGTCCTTGACTACATGGGTAGCATTGATACATCCTAACTGTTGTAATAAAGATGGGAGCAGGTACAGATATAGCCAATTGTATCTTGACTCAGAACTTGCTAGCAGAGTGATATCACACAACAAAGGCCAATGAAAATTAATTGAAAAAGTCAAGGTAAAGTTTCTTACCACCGTGTATTTAATTTGTTAAGCGTCAAGATGAAGATGGCTACATCTGTACGCTTTACTCTGAGTCTGGTAATAGGAGCATTACAATAACACTATTATTTATTTGGTAATAACCTGCACTACTCTTCACCTTGAGACTGCGTCTCTTCCATTTTTAACCAAATTTTGTTTGCCAATAAAAGTGGGAATAGAACTTCCCTTTTAAACTTTATACAGCGCTGGATCATCTCTTCCTTTTCCTTGCACTATTATTTATTTTCTATTGTTTATAAAGTAATAACATATTCCATATTCATCAGTCCCTGTCCCCATTGGGGCTCAGAATCTAGTTTCTGCATGTATCTCAGACACACGTGGGTCAATTTCATAGGAAGACAATTGTGGGAGGAAACCAGAAAACCCAGAGAAACTAACGCAGACAGATGTAGCCCTTGGTTGGACTTGAATCCAAGACCCCAGTGCTGCAAAGCAGCAATTCTAACCACGGAGCCAGCGTGCTACCCATAGTATAAGGCCGGGTTCCCAATGAAGTTCAACCAAGGAATGGGAGAAAGGGAGGGGATGGGAGAAACTATAGAATTTTGTTTTACCCCTATTGATCTAGAGGACAAGAAGAAAACCTTAGACATAGGAATATATTTATAAGATACTACAAATTTACTAGAATTGATTCAAGTATTGTTAGTTGGTCCTGGCAGCATTCAAACGTATATTCATGAAAATATAATAAAACAAATCATAGAAATCATATATGGCCGAGTTCAGTCTCTATCCTTTAGGCCTCGTTTACACGAGCGTGATATACGTCCATGCGACACGCGTGATTTTCACACGAGTTGTACGGACCTATGTAAGTCTATGGGGGCATGCAGACAGTCCGTGAGTTTTGCTCAGCGTGAGTCCATTGAAAAAAACTCACGACATGTCCTATATTTGTGCGCTGTTCGCGCATCACACACCCATTGAAGTCAATGGGTGTGTGAAAACAACGCATGCCGCACGGAAGCACTTCCGTGCGAACAGCGTGATTCGCGCAACAGCTGTCAAACTCTGAATGTAAACAGAAAAGCACCACGTGCTTTTCTGTTTACAAACATCCAAACGGAGTGTCATAATGATGGCGGCTGCGCAAAAATCTCGCAGCCGCGTATCATGCGCTGATGACACACGGAGCTGTTAAGTGCCTTTTGCGCACGCAAAACGCCACATTTTTTGCGTGCGCAAAATGCACACGCTCGTGTAAACCAGGCCTTACTGCCTGTAGATAGAATAATATAGATGTCAAATGACATGCAATAAACCTAAAATTAAAAAGTGTTGTATTATATTTAATTACTAAATGTTTTTTTGAACATCTGGAATATGACTTTTTTTTTTTTTTTTACCTTTATTTAAAATTGTAAATTACAAATTTCGAGGAAGTAAAAAAAAAAAGCCATTGATGATGTGCATATAGCCACTTTTTTTTATTTTTCACAGAGTAGGAACATGCGTGCCATCCAGAATTTGACTACATATTGGCTAGCTATAAATAAGGTTAAATAAGGTTAAATAAGATGCAGTTGGAATTGCTAGTTATATTGTTACTGTTAAATACGTGGTTTGCAGCAACATAAATGTTGACTTACAATAGACTACTAGACTACAGTATATGTGGTCACCACTGTTTTATTAATGGGGTTTTCCCATCCTGGACATTTATTGCCTATCCACCGGACATGTAATAAAAGTCCAAAGGATGTGGGTACAAACTCTAGGACTCATGCCATCTCTAAAACAGGGCTCTCTGACTCCCATCCAACCGTGTCCCACTCCCGCTACTCTCCGGCCACTGTTTGTCAAGGTAGTCTGGAGCAGGGAAACAGCCAAGCTCGCCAAGCTACGCTGTTTCCGAGACTCCCTTAAAAGGGATTGTGAGTTCCGGAAACAGTGTAGCACGGTGAGCTACGCTGTTTCCATAGCTCTTGAGTTCCGGAAACAGGGTAGCTCGCCGTTCTACGCTTTTTCCATAACTTTCATTAGCTTTTATGGAAGTTCTGGAAACAGCTTAGCTCTGCGAGCTCGTCTGTTTCGGTACCATTGACCACCTTGTCTGACAGTGGTCGGAGAGAAGCTGGAGCAGGACAAGGAAGGACGGGGGTCACGGGGCCTCATTTTACAGATAGGTGCGGGTCCCAGAGGTAGGACATGCATCTATCAAACATTTATGGCATATCCAGTGGATATGTCCAAGATGGGAAAACCCGTTCAAAAACAGATTACCCTTGTCAAAAACACATTAGGTATTTCAATTTTCTTCATTTTAATTGTTGACTTAATGGAACAGAGAAACTAGAGAGGAGCTTAATCTAAAATGCTGATCTTCATTTTCATGGTACATTGATATGCAATTGATAGGTACTGAACTTTAGAATACAACATACAATTTAACCACATCTACAATAGGGAATAGAGAGATTGCTCTGGGCTGGCATTGTTCCATACCAAAAAGATGCCAATTTGTATTCAAGTATAATTTGAGCTGTATCTAAATGCATTGTATAAACCATAAACACATTAGATCTTCCAATTTAACAAATGTCAGCAAAAAGAGATATAAGTCACCCATGCCATGGAATTATTCATGGGAAACTCATTATTTTCTTAATTTAAAACTTCTAGTTACTATTTAATGTAGATAAATTCCCTTTAGCTAATGGACTGTGGCATAATTAGACATGCTGAATTGTATCTTTTAGTGTTTTTTTACTTTCTTTCTGGTGACATATGGCTTCAGGGCTTTTATTTGTAGCTTACAGGTTGCTAAACTCGGCATGATTTACAATTAGTACTGCTGAGCTGGTAATTTTATGACAAAATAAAAGATTGAATTTGTGCTGCTTTATGTAACGGTTAACGTACGAAATTCAAAATTCATTTTAAAAATGTTTTGTGGACAGATAACATCAGTCCCTCCAATCTAAGGATTAGCGCAGGAAAGAAATACATACCACCATGGCTTTCTATTTGACATGTGAAAATGCATAGAAGGGTCTGGCACCTATTTGCAAATTTGTCAATTTTATGAAATTTCAGGGCCATGTGGGACCCATTTTTGAAAAGATTAAAATGTTTAGGCCGGGTTCACATGTAGCGTAAATTCATCGGATTTTCCGCAACGTATCTCTTTGAGGAAAATCTGCAGCATAATATAGTAGCAGTAGCAAAGTGGATGAGATTTGAACAAATCTCATCCATACACTGTGCATAAAATCAGCCGAAAAAACTTTCAAAAATTGATCTGCGGTGCAGTTTCTTAATCCGCAGCATGTCAATTTATTTACGGACTCGCTGCTTTTCTGTTGCGGATTTTGCCCATTAAATTCAATGGGGAGGTAAAACCTGCAACCAATAGCAGATGTTACGATTTTTGCAGCGGAAAAGCTGCGATCCTGCCGCAAAAATTGCAACTCAGAAAAAAAAGAGATTGTACTTACCCAGAAGTCTCTGCTTCTCCATCTAGCCCGGCCTCTAGGGATGATTTTTCATCCCATGTCATTACTGCCTATCACAGGCTCCAGCGGTGAGATGGGATAAAACATCATCCCACGAAGCTGAGCTGCAGGACGTCAGAGGAACGCGTCACCATGACTAAGGGTAAGTATAGACTTTTTTTTCCATGCTGTTTTCCGCAGCGGACATCCCGGGCGAAAAACTGCACTATTTGGTGTGTTTTTTCGGCCGATACTCCCTGCGGGGTCTAGGGCGGATACGCTGTGCACTTTTATGGAGCGTATCGGTCCTGTGTGAACTTACCCCATGATTACAATAAAAGCATTACCAGAACTGATAAGACTGGTTTGTCTAGGGCTTCTTCATATTATAGATATAATTATTGGTATGACTATGGTTCATAAGATATATTTTTCTTTGTATCAAAGAAAAACTCACAAGTGGGTGGAATGGCCTAACAGGTTTTATAAAAGAAAACTGTTATTTGTTTAATTATTAACATATTTCATAAAGATTCATTTATATATAGATTTCATGTTAAAACATTGTTTAATTCTGCTGTTCTATAAAAGCAGCATTCCTATTTTTTGTATCACAAGGGCAAAGTGTAGTGGGCCGATAGAAATAATAGGTGTCATTTTGTGGCACTGCATATGCAGCATTCCTTTTTTTCCTATCTGAGACATGATCATGGTGTGGTTTGTCAGTATTGAAATTTGTTTTAGTTTAGCATTCCTGTTTTCTCATCTGAGACACAGGCACATATATCAGTGTACCAAGTTACATATTTTTAGAATTTTGCTGCTCTATAAAAGTAGTATTCCTGTTTTTATCTTTTTATTCGATTTCAGTGTAAGGCCCTGTTCACACGGAGTATTTTGGCACTGTTTTTGACCGCATCACAAACCGCACCGAAAAATTAGCAAAATCACTTCCCATTGATTTCACTGGGAAGCAGAGGCGTTTTTTGCCCGCGAGCAGTAAAAAACGCTCATGGGAAAAAGAAGCGACATGCCCTATCTTCTGCCGTTTAAGTCTCTGACCTCCTATTGACTACAATGGAAGGCAAAAAAAGCGGTTTTCGCTGCGTTTTGTGGCCACGGCGCTCAATGGTTGCGGCCGAAAAACACTGTGAAAAACACGGCAAACAGCATGCAGGCAGGTCAATTCCTCAAGGAATTTTGAGGCAGATTTTTCTGCATGCAAAAAGCTCAGTGTGAACAGGGCCTAACAATGTAATTCAATGTAAACTAAATGGTCCTTAAATACTGCACTCATTTTTCCATCTGAGAACTGAATGGGCACAGAGCCATGTGCCAGTTTAATTATTTGTATATTTTTGCTGCTCGGTGACAGCAGCATTCCAGGTTTTTCATTGTTTACTTGGGCAGAGCATATTAATTTAAAGAAAATTCTTTCATCTTGACATCCATAAAGAAGAGTGGGTGAGGCACCTATTCCTCTACAATATAGATAAGCTTTCCCACTGCCCCAGTGACTGAGCAAAGTTGGACAAACCTTGTGTTATAGAGTGAAAGTTCCATATCCTGAGTCCGTTATCTGTTGGTATTCTGTATCCTGAGTCCGTTATCTGTTGGTATCCTGTATAATGAGTCTGTTACCTATTGGTATCCTGTATTCTGTGTCCATTACCTGTCTGTATCCTGTACCCCGTGTGTGGTTCCAGTAATCCGGCACAAGCGTACTTCCAGTAATCCGGCATCAGTCATCAGTCTGCTTTCAGTAATCTGGCACCAGCCAACTTCCAGTAATCCGGCACCAGCCTGCTTCCAGTAATCCGGCACCACCCTGCTTGCAGTTTCCGGCACCAGCCTGCTTCCAGTTTCCACCACTAGCCTGTATCCTGCTACCACCAAGGTACCATCTGCCCATGCCTGCCTAGCTTCTGTCTGGCCAGCTGCTACTCCGCCGGGACCACCTCAAGAGGTAGCGACTTGACTGTCTTCCTGCAGCGAAGACCAGATCCTTGTATAGGGGTTAAAGGGTGAAGACCGGGGAGGCTGCTTAGACAACGTCCTTAGAGGTGGCCCCTACGCCAATCTGGCGGAGTAGCCCAGTGGGTCCACAAACCTGTAGGTCGATACTGCTAGTACTGACTAACACTTATAACCAGCATTCTCAGCCAAGTACCTTCTCATCACTTCATGTATTTTTCATGTATTTTACACCAGTACAACATATGTGACTACCAGAAGTTAAGGTCTTAATACCAGAGTGGTGGCATTGGTGGTTTTCCTACCCATTCAAGAAAAAGGGGGCGCCTCCTAAGTTTGTGTTTCAGTGAGACTGACAACAGTCTTTTCTAGTGAAAGGCTTATTGGCAAAGCATATAGAGATTTGTGAGTTTCATCTCATCCAGTGCCATTAGAAGGTGTGGGTCTCAAACAGCCCCTGATATATAATCTACACTTTAGCACAGAGCAGAACAGGTACATGAAGAAGGTATGGATGCAAGTTTTTTCTTAGTAAATTGTGACTACTATCGCTATTATGGGGGCACTGGAGCATCTGAAAAAGGAAAATGCAAAACATTTGCAGTAGTGTCACCTGTGAGCCACATATGCCTATCTCTTGGCCCTGGTAGATGACCTAAGCTCAGGCTCCACAAATATTCGGCCACTTCTAGGGTATATTTAACTAATGGAATCCTCTTCCTACCAAGTATCATTCCATATAGGTGCAATTTGCTTATTTTAGACCACAGAAGAAATATTAATAATGCAAATATACATTTTAGAAATAAATACATTAAATAGATGAAACAATAATACATATAATAATGTAAATAGGGAAATATTAAGTTGGAATATGCTGGAAAAGTTTGAATGTTGCGGAGATACAATAGAGAATATGGTGACAAAGGTGAGGCAGGCTAAGACAGAAATAGAACGGGAAGAAAAGAAACTAAGGTTGCTAAGATATAGAAATAGACCTGTGATTGCTTCAATGACAACCCAAGGTTATATTACCCCCTCCTTTCTATCCTTCTGTGCTATTTACAATTTTATAGATGAACCTCTTGACTACATTTTAAAGCTTTCTCTGGCCTTGAATGTTACATATTATATTCTTTGTATTATTATTATTGTTATTATTACATAATTTTTTTACGTATATGTGTTAGTTTATTTACATCTTCAATGCATGGTTCCATTACCCATTCTTTATCCGCAGTTTTATCATTACGAAAATGTCATAATTTTTATGGAGTTTTTTTAAAATATAATGAGACACTTTTATAAACTTGTTGTCTGTAGCGTCCATGGCCACGGGCCGTCAGGTTTACTCACCTCCCGACGCCCGCAGCCTTGGATCCGTGAGCACTGGTCCCCATCTCCTTCCCAAGAGACGCCAGCACTCACTTCCGCTCCGATCTGCTGTGTCCCATTGGGTGCGCGCGCACGCTCGTGCCCAGCTTTAAAGGGCCAGCGCGCACACAGAGGAGATCATCATCATCAACTGCCATGATTTCCTGGTCTATAAGAAAGCCCCAGGCCTTCTGATCCTTTCCTGAGAGTTGTTAGTTTTCCCAGTCTGTCTTGCAAATGGTCCCTTAGTGTTTCCCGTTCCAGTTGTTAACTGTGCCCTGTTACCTGTTCCTGTATCCTGTGCTGTTCTTGTTCCTGTGCCTATTAGTGTCGGATTCTGCCACGTAGTGTCTTCTGCCACGTCCGGAGGAATTCGCCACGTC